>NW_004525006.1:489806-493278 GCF_000260255.1 Octodon degus
AGTGAATTTCCTCAATTTTACTGCTTTTAAAATAAAAGAAAGAAAGAACCATGATGAGGTAGTCAGAGTCCTTCAAGCCCAGATTGCCAGCTCTGGGTTGACTGTGGAGGTGGATGCACCCAAATCTCAGGGCATCAGCAAGATCATGGCAGACATCAGAGCTCAGTATAATGCGCTAGCTCGGAAGAACCAACATCTGGACAAGGACTGGTTCCAGCAGATTGAGGAGAGCACCACAGTGATCACCTGTCAGTCTGCTGAGGTTGGAGCTGCTGAGATGACCCTCAAAGAGCTGAAGTACATGGCTCCAGTACTTGGATACTGATCTAGAATCCATGAGAAATCTGGATTGGCCTGGAGAATGGCCCGAGAGACCTTGAGGCCTGCTACACTATGCAGATGGAGCAATTCAGTGGGTTTCTGCTGCACTTAGAGTCAGAGCTGGCACAGACTCAAACAAAAGGAGAGCACCAGACCCAGGAGTACGAGGCACTGCTGAACATCAAGGTCAAGCTGGAGGTTGAGATCGTATGTACTGCTGCCTGCTGGGAGATGAGGAGAATTTCAATCTTGGCCATGCCCTGGACAGCAGCAGGACCTCGGTGCAAACCACCCAGAGGACCACCACCCACAAAATTTTGGATGGAAAATTAGTGTCTGAGACCAATGACATTAAAATTTTGAGACACTGAAGCAACAGAAGTGAGGTGCCCTTGCGAAAGAGCTAGAAAATAAAAATTCAGAGGTCATTGGAGAAAAAAAGATACTAAGAATTAAGCTGTCAAGGAAATCTTGGCATTAACAAGACCTTCAAATAAAAATGGAAACCATATCCATCACAACAGACCTAAAAAGCTCCATATAGAAGAACAATGAATATAAATAAACAATACAACATGAATCCTCCAAATGTCTTTTAACCCCTGAGTAACTAAAGTCAAAGCTATTGAAGGGCATGCCATGTGAGATAAAGAATTAAATGAAACTGATTGACAAAATGGTTAATCCTCCCAACCCCCACATACCCACTAGAGTTCCTCTGAACCCCAGCTGTCTTTCCTTGCCCTGTAGACTTCCAATGAGACTTGGGAGACTGCTGAGGGGAATCTGAAACCAGATGTCCAGAAGACTGCCACAGGGACCTTTGTAGAGCCCTAACATATGCCAGTCCTCCACTGAGAGAGACATGCAGAACATCAGGCTTCACTCATCATCGTTGGATCCTTCTTCAACTGCAGCTTTCCCACCTCTGCTCAACAAGGTGAGAAACAGTGGAAGGCATAAGGAAAAAATAGATGGGAAGACAAGAGCTGTCTTAGATGGTGACACACCTGCACGGTTGGCAAGATGACCATCAAGCAGCAATCTGTGTGTTTGTTTATATCTCTGCAAAGATAGTGACTATTATGGTTTGTGTCTAAGTGTCCCCCCACAGCTTCATGCAGTCATGAGGCAACTTCTGGGGTTTGTGATTGATTATAGTGGGTGTGGCTGCTGCACCTTCCCTGGGTCAGACAATGTGCATTACAGTGTAAGGAGGGGAGAGAGGCTAGCTAACTGCTGAGCTACCGCCACTCCCTTGTTCTCTCTGCTCTTTGCCACTGCCATGAAAGATTACACTCTGCCATGTGTCACTCTGCCTTGGAGCCAGGTGAGTATGGACTGAAACCTCCAGTAACTGTGAGCTAAATAATTCTTTCCTTCCTTCATTTTAAGTATCAAGCATTGTCCCAGCAATGAGAAAGAATAACTGAGACAGTAACACATGATATATGGTTGCCTGGTGACTACTGACATTAACCAGGCACGATGCTTATCTAAGGACTGAGGTAGCTACTCTGCATTAGGCATTGAGACCTAGTCCCACTTACACACATTTCATTAATTCTCTAGATTCAATGACTCCCAATTCAAAATAGGAAAAAAAATCAGACTAAAACAATTTTTTTTAAAGTATTAACTACTCCTTTCAAAAGACCAGCAGAGAGACCCAGGTCCGGTGAGTGTGTGAGAGAGCTTCCTGCTACCCTGCGCCAGCGGAAGCATTCCCAGCCCAGGCACAGAGTGGGCCCGACCCTCTCCCACCCCCTTAGGACGCCCCCCACCACTCCACAGCACCTCCCCAACCGCGCCTGACCAGTAGGAATTTCTGCCACGTTCTGGGAACACCTAGACCAAGTCCTAGCCCAGACCCAGTGAGTGGGAGGGAGAGTGTCCTCTCCCCCCTACTCCACCTTGTCCCCTCCAGGCACAGCTCAGGCCTCACATACACGCCTGGGGTGTAATCCTGCAGCTGCAATCCCTGAAGAGAGTGTAGATGATAGATCCAACCAGCTAGCCCAGGAGAAGTACATCTTGCCACAGGGGCACAACAGGTTCACCCTCAAGGGCAGCAATGGGAAGGAACTGACCACAGCAGCCAGACCCAAGCCACACACAGTTGGATAAGTCCAAACTTTGTAGAGCTGCACCTGAACTTCAGTATGTGCGAAGGTTACAACTACAGCAAAGATCTACAACAAAGGTCAGAAGACAGTGCTACACAAAATGACGACAAGGAACAAAATGCAACCTCAGAACACAAACCCACCAGTAACAAGTGCAGAGGACACTAACACAGAACAAATTGGATATCACACAGCTGAAAGCAGTGAATCAAAGGCTTCTGAAATAAAGAAACAGCTGAACAGAAAGGTATACAGGAACTCAGATTGGAAATTAAAAAAAAAATCCCTGAATTGATAACATCTGCACTAAAGAATCAAATGCAGAAACATATGGAGGAAACCCAGTGCCCACCGAGAACAAGTGCAGAGGACACTAGCTCAGCTCAAATGCATGAATTAACAGTGTCGATACTAAATAAGCAACAGCAGAAAGATATAGAGGAAATCAGAGCACAATTCTTTTCTGACATAAAAAAAGAACTCTCAGAAATCATAGCATCTGAAGTAAAGAAACAACTACAGAAACATAGGTAGGAAACCCAATCTAAAAAACACTGCAGTAAAAGAATTTATAACTGCTTCTAAAGAAGATACTGATAAAAAAAATAGAGGAGCTTAGAAAAATGACAGATTCCTTGAATGAGCAATACAGGAAAGAAATAGATCACATGAGGCAGAGTCAAGTGAAATAAAGAAGGCTACTATATACTAGTTAGGGGAATAATTCAAGAGAAAGCGGTAACACTCATAATTATGTAAGCACCAAACATGGGAGCACCCAACTATATAAAGCAAATATTAATAGAAGTGAAAAGTCTAATATTCAATACCACAATTTCAACAGGAGACCTTAACAAACCCTTATCTCCAAAAGATAGGTCAACCAGAAAAAAACTTAGCAAAGAAATAACAGAACTGAACCAGAGATTGAAACAAATGGACTTGGTGGACATATACAGAGTGTACCACCCGAACACAGCTGAATACACATTTTTCTCAGCTGCACATGGGTCATTTTCTAAAAT
>NW_004525006.1:494809-496011 GCF_000260255.1 Octodon degus
AAATAAAAGGAATAAGAATAGGTAAAGAAGAAGTTAAATTATCATTACTTGCAGATGACATGATACTTTACTTGGAAGACCCAAAAATCTCCACCAAGAAGCTACTAGAATTAATACAGAAGTTCTGCAGCATAATAGGTTGTAGAGTCCATACCCAAAAGTCAATAGCATTCCTCTACACAGACAACAAACACAGTGAAAGGGAAATTAGAGAAACGATAACTTTTTCAATAACACCGAGGAAAATGAAATACCTTGGAATTAAACTAACTAAAGAAGTCAAAGATCTTTTCAAGGAAAATTACAGTATTCTTCAAAAAGAGATCAAAGAGGATTTCAGAAAATGGAAACATATTCCATGATCCTGGAAAGGAAGAACCAACATTGTGAAGACAGCCATACTCCCAAAATTGCTGTACAGACTTAATGCAATCACTATCAGATTACCACCGACATAGCTTACAGACATAGAGAAATCATTCCTAAAATTTATCTGGAAGCAGAAAAGACCTAGAATAGCAAAGGCAATTCTGGCCAATAAATACAAGGCAGGAGGCATTACAATTCCTGACTTGAAATTACACTAGAAGGCTGCTGTGATAAAATTAGCATGGTGCTGGCATCAAAATAGACCTGAGGATCAATGGAAGAGATTACAAGACACTGAAGCCCCTATGAACACACTCAGCTACCTTTTCTTTGAAAAAGGGGCCATACATACTCACTGAAAGAAAATAGCCTATTTAACAAATGGTGCTGGAAAAGCTGGCTCTCTACATGCCGAAACTCGAACTTGACCCAGGTCTATCACTATGCACTAAACTAAAGTCAAAATGGATTCAAGATCTAAACATTAAAGCAGAGACATTAAATCTCCTGGAATAGAAAGGAGGAGGAACTCTTGAAGACCTAGGGGTAGGCAAAGAGTGCATGGACAGAAATCAATTCGCAAGGGTAACAGTTGAAAGAATTAACAACTGGGACCTGCTCTTACTGAGAAGTTTTTTCATGGCAAAAGAAATCACCAACAAAGTGAAAAGGCAACCCACAAATCTGGAAAAAGTCATGACAAATAAGTACTCAGACAAAGGTCTGCTCTCTAGAATCTATAAAGAACTGAAAAACATTAGGGCCCCAAAATTTAAAGACCCAATCCAGAAATGGGCATCCGAAATGAACACACACTTCTCAGAGGAAGAAAT
>NW_004525006.1:496395-497896 GCF_000260255.1 Octodon degus
TCCTTTTCAATTTCACTGAAGAGTTTTGAGGAGTAAATGAGGACATTTACATCTTCTGTAAATGTCTTGTAGAATTCAGCTGTGAATCCATCTGGACCTGGACTTTTCTTTGTTGTAGGATTTTAATTATATCTCGTATTTCATTGGCTGTTATTGGGCTATTGAGAGTGGTTTTATCTTGTTGATTCAGTTGTGGTAATTGGTACCTTTCTAGGAATCTGTCCATTTCTTCTGTGTGCTCTATTCTGTGAGAGTAAAGATTGTCAAAGTAGCCATTGTCAATCTTCTGAATTTCCAACAGGTATGTAGTAATTATACCCTTTTCATTCCTTATCACTTGTATTTGAATTTTTCTTTCCTCTTTTTGATGAGTGTGCCTATGGGATTATTGATTTTATTTGTTACTAAGAACCAGGTTTTTGCTTTTTTAATTCTTTGAATTGTTTTCTTCATCTCAATTGAATTAATTTCTGCTCTAATTTTGATGATTTTTTCCTGTATTTAGGCCTGTATTTGGTTCCCTCTTCCTTTTCTAGTTGTTGAAGTTTCAGCATTAGGGTATTTATTGGTTCCTGTTCTGTCTTCCTAATGTGTGAGTTCACAGCTATGAATTTCCCTCTGAGAACTGCTTTCATTGTATCCCATAAAATTGAGATAAGTTGTGCTTGAATTTTCATTGAATGATAGATATTGTTGAATTTCTTGTTTAATTTTCTCTGTGACCCATTGCTTGTTGAGTAGGGTGTCATTTAATTTCCATGTATTTAGGGTTTTTTTCTGGTTCCTTTTCTCATTTATTTCCAGTTTCATTGCACTGTGGTCAGATAATGTACATGGGATAATTTCTGTTTTCCTAAATATACTTAAGCATAACTTATGTGGTCTATTTTAGAAAATGACCCATGTGCAGCTGAGAAAAATTTGTATTCATCTGTGTTTGGGTGGATCCCTCTGTATATGTCCACCAAGTCCATTTGTTTCAATCTCTGGTTCAGTTCTGTTATTTCTTTGCTAGGTTTTCTTCTGGTTGACCTGTCTTTTAGGGATAAGTGGGCTTTATGGTCTCCTGTTAAGATTGTGGCATTGGATACTAGATTTTTCATGTCCATTGACATTTGCTTTATATATTTGGGTGCTCCTATGTTTTGCACATACATATTTATTTATTTATTTATTTTCAAAGTTTTATTGACAAAGAGATAGCAATGAGACAGTTTCAAATCAAATCGGAGGACAGTTTCAACAAATAATACACTGCATATATTCTTCTTAGTGGTTAATTGCTGTACAAGATGCGGACTTGTAATCCTATTCACAAACACCATTAGAACAAATCATTCTATTCATTAAGAGAATGCAACTATATATCTATCCCAACCTCTTTGAATACACAGATACAAAATGGACATTGATCGGTATACCCCATTTTTTCTAAGTTCCATTATTGAATATTATAGGTGTGTAAACTCAGCAAAATATTCTAAAAGAGTCCAGTAGCCTA
>NW_004525006.1:521802-542366 GCF_000260255.1 Octodon degus
TTTTTTGTATTTAAGATGTATATTATGCTTTTTTCTTTTTTAAATTATTTTCAATAATTTTATTGAGAAACAAATAACAATGAGACAATTTCAAATCAAATTGATAGGACAGTTTCAATAATCAACACATTGCATACATTCTTTCTAGTGGTTAATTGCTGTACAAGATGCAGACATGATAACCTATTTATAAACACCATTAGAACAAATCAGTCTATTCATTAAGAGAATGTAACTATAGATATATCCTAACCCCTTTGAATACACAGATACCAAAGGGACATTCATCTGTATCCCCTTTTGTTGTTAAGTTACATTATTTGAATATTAAGGTGTGTAAACTCAGCAAAATATTCTTAAAAAGTGCATTAGTCCATAATAGTAGTGGGTCTTCCCCTTGACTAGCAATGTCAGAAATTGTTGAACTGAGTCCCCTATAGCTCAAGATAGCAGCATGGCTTTACTTCTTATATTTCACTTTTATAGTTTTCTGCTGGATGTTTAAGACCAAGGTAAAGCAGAACCTATGCAACAAAAGTTGTAGCTTTTGGGTCTGATAAGGTCAGTGAAATCCCCTCAGGATTTATGCTGAGATCCTGTAACCCAGTTTATAGAACCTTTTTGAGTGTGAACCATGTAGATGAGTCACGGCCATTGCTTGGCCAATGTGCTGTCTGTGAAAGCCTAAGAGATTGTTTTCTCTCCATGTACTCTCCTTAGGCACACACTACCTCATTGATCACTTTCCTCTTTGGCCCCATAATCTCCTTGATCAGAAAATTTGGGACACTACAGAGTTACACGACATTACAGTATGGTTCTCATATATCCTGAGTCTTAATTGACCTTGGAAGGCTAGGGCCAAAATGTTGACTTTCCTTGCAGCCCTTCTTTATCTCTAGTTTTGGTCTGCAAATTTAGGTTGTTAACCCTCCAGAACAAGCTTATTATTATTACCATACAACTTAGGTTGTTAAGCTTAACCTGACTATCTGTCTGAATATCAAACATCTTAGGCATAACATGGAACAGGTATTTTTCATCAAGTATTGATATGTTCAACTTTAAGGCCCTACAGAATATGATAAAAATATTTAAAAATTAGAATATATTTGAAAAATAGGCGTAAAGCATTATACACTTGTTATGTTTACAAATAAGTCCAAAAATCTAACCATATACAAGCTTGAAGCAGGACAGTCACACAATATTCCTTTTCCTGTCACTTGCTTTCATTCACCACTCATATTTTTTGAACAACCATCTACCCAAGAGACAACATAGCAGCAACTGCATGTCATGACAAGCAGCATGTATTCAGAAGACCAGAATGACAAGCACTCCAAGCATGAAATTACTATTTCAGATTGCCATATGCAGTACAGTTGCTTATTTCACAGGTATCAGTATATATAGTTAGTCAGGGTGAGAATCTTTCCAATTAACTGCTAGATTCAAAAATCTTCTGGTGGACTGGGGAGATGGTTCAGTGGAATAAGTGCTTCCCTGGCAAGCACAAGGGTCTGAGTTTAAACTCTGGATCTGCCAAAAAGCAAACAAAAAAAAATCACAAAACTTCTGGAGATTCTCAGGATCATTGCCCTACTCATCTTCTATATATAATGGCATGACATGACACTGTCATGTTTCCTACCTCTTCTCCTTTCCCTCTCTTGATTAGTTAGTCCTAGTCCTTGAGATCCTGCTTTCCTTTTACTTGTATTATACCTTTCTATTTGTATTTCTTCTTTCGAGTTCTTTTTTAAAATTTTTTTTAATATTTATTTATTTATTTATTTATTTATTGTGTGTGTGTGTGTGTGTGGCCACTTCAGCCCACCAGGGGGCAGGGCTGGCTTGCATGTGGTGCTGGGGATTGAACCAAGGTCCCTGTGCTTTTGCTTAGCTTGCTCTAAGTAGGTGCTTTAGACCACTGAGCCATCTCACCAGCCCTTTTTGAGTTGTTATACTAGGAAAACTATATGATATTTACACATATGTGTCTGATTTATTTCACTTATGAATATATCTTCAAGTGGCATACACTTCAATATAAAGGCTTCAAGCTTATCATTCTTAATAGCTGAGCAATACTCCATTGTGTAAAAATACCACATCTTTCTCAACCATTCCTAAAGTGATGGGCATCTTGGTGGTTTCCAAGATTTGGCTATCACAAATTGTGCTGCTATAAACATAAGTACACATATATCCCTATGATATGATGTTTTCAGATCCTCCCAGAAAATTCCCAGTGGAGGAATAGCTGGTTTAAAGGGGATTTCCAGTCCATCTTTTCTAAACAGTCTCCACACTGATTTCCTTAACTTTTGTACCAGTTTACATTCCCACCAGCAGTGGAGAAGCGTTCCTTTTTCCCACAGCCTCTCCAACATTTGTTGTTGGGCAATTTCTTTATGATAGCCATTCTTTTTGGGGTGAGTTGATATCTCAATGTTGTTTTAGTTTGCATTTTGCAGATGGCTAGTGATGTGGAGCATTTTTTCATATATTTATTCGATGCTTTAATTTCATCCTCTGAGAAGCATGTGTTCGTCTTGGATGACCATTTCAGAATTGGGTCTTTAAATTTTGGGGTGCTAGTGTTTTTAGTTCTTTATAAATTCTAGAGAGCTGACCTTTCTCTGAGTACATATTTGTCATGATATTTTCCATATTTGTGGGTTGCTTTTTCACTTTTTTGGTAATTTTTTTTGACGTGAAAAAAACTTCTCCATAAGACCAGTTTCCAATTGTTAATTCTTTCAACTGTTTCCCATTTGATTTGATTTTTATTCATGAATTCTTTGCCTACCCCAATGTCTTCAAGCATTCCTCCTACTGTCTCTTCCAGGAGATTTAGTCTCTGCATTAATGTTTAGATCTTTAATTCATTTTGACTTGAGCTTAGTGCATGTTGATAGACCGGGGTCAAATTTTAGTTTTCTGCATGTAGAGAGACAGTTTTTCCAGCACTATTTGTTAAAGAGGCTATCTTTTTTCTAGTGAGCATGTTTGGCCCCTTTGTCAAAAATAAAGTGGCTGAGTGTGTTCGTAGGGGCTTCAGCGTCTTCTAATGTATTCCATTGATCCTCAGGTCTGTTTTGTTGCCAGTACCATGCTGATTTTATCACAGTAGCCTTGTAGTATAATTTCAAGTCCGGAATGGTAATGCCTCCTGCCTTGTCTTTATTACCCAGGATTGCCTTTGCTATTCTAGGTCTTTTCTGCTTTCAGATAAATTTTAGGAATGATTTATCTACCTCTGTGAGGTATGTTGGTGGTAGTCTAATAGGGATTGCATTAAATCTGTACAGCAATTTTGGGAGGATGGCCATCTTCACAATTTTGGTTCTTCCTATCCAGGAGCATGGAATATCTTTTCATTTTCTGAAATCCTCTATGATCTCTATTTTAAGAGTACTGTAATTTTCCTTGAAAAGTTCTTTGACTTCTTTAGTTAGATGAATTCCAAGGTATTTCATTTTCCTCGGTGCTATTACAAAAGGTATTGTTTCTATAATTTCCTTCTCAGTGTGTTTGTTGTCTGTGTAGAGGAATGCTATTGACTTTATAACCTGCTCTGCTCCTGAATTTCTGCATTAATTCTAGTAGCTTCTTGGTGGAGTTTTTTGGGTCTTCCAAGTAAAGTATCACGTCATCTGCAAGTAATGATATTTTAACTTCTTCTTTGCCTATTCTTTTTCCTTTTATTTCTTTCTCTTGTCTAATGGCTGTAGCTAATGATTTCAGAACTATATTGAATAGGAGTGGTGATAGAGGACATCCTTGTCTTGTACCCAATCTAAGAGTAAAAGATTTTAGTATTTTACCCATTTAGAATTTTGTTAGCTGTTGGCTTTTCATAAAAGACTATTACAAGATTGAAGTAGAGGCTATCTATTCCAATTTTCTATAGGGCTATGAAAATGAATGCTTGTTGTACTTTGTCCAAAGCTTTTTCTGCATCAATGGACATAATCATGTAGTTTTTAGTTTTTGCTCTAATGATATAGTGTATTTCATTTATAGATTTTTCAAATATTGGACCATCCTTGCATCCCTGGGATGAATCCTACCTGGTCATGGTGTATGAACTTCTTGATGATTTGATGTATTCTATTTGCTTGGAATTTATTGAGGATTTTGGCATCGATGCTCATGAGGGAGATCAGCCTGTAGTTCTCTTTCCTAGTTGCATCTTTCCCTGGTTTTGGTATCAGTATAATACTTGCCTCCAGGAATGATTTTGACAGCATTGCTCCTTCTCTAATTGCCTTCAAGAGTTTCGGGATTATAGGGACTACATCCTCTGTAAATTTTTGTAGAATTCAGCTGTGAATCCATCTGGACCTTGACTTTTCTTTGTTGGCAAGTTTTTCATTACGTCTCGAATTTCATTGGCTGTTATTGGCCTATTGAAAGTGGTTATATCTTGTCAATACAGGTGTGGTAATTTGTAACTTTCTACAAATCTGTCCATTTCATCCGTGTCTTCTATTCTGTGAGAGTAAAGATTCTCAAAGTAGCTATTGATAATCTTCTGAATTTCCACTGAGTCTGTGGTAAATACACCCTTTTCATTCCTTAATTCTTGTATTTGATTTTTTCTTTCCTCTTTTTGATGAGGTTAGCTAGGGGCTTATTGATTTTATTTAATCTTTCAAAGAACCAGCTTTTTGCTTTTTTAATTCTTTGAACTGTTTTCTTTGTCTCAATTGAATAATTTATGCTGTAATCTTTATGATTTCTTCCTGTCTTTGGGCTCTGGGTTTGGTTTGCTCTTCCTTTTCTAGTTGTTGAAGGTGCAGCATTAGGATATTTATTTGTTCCCGTTCTGTTTTCCTAATGTGTGAGTTCACAGCTATCAATTTCTGTCTGAGAATTGCTTCCATTGTATCCCATAAATTCCGATAAGTTGTGCCTGAATTTTCATTGAATTGTAGATATTGTTGAATTTCTTGTTTAATTTCATCTGTGACCCATTGGTTGGTAAGTAGGGTGCCATTTAATTTCCATGTATTTAGGGTATTTTCTGGTTTCTTTTGTCATTTATTTCCTATTTCATTGCACTGTGTTCAGATAATATGCATGGGATAATTTCTGTTTTCTTGCATATACTTAAGCATGACCTATGGACCAGTATGTTGTCGGTTTTAGAAAATAACTCATGTGCAGCTGAGAAAAATGTGTATTGATGGCACACTCTATATATTTCCATCAAGTCCATTTGTTTCAAGCTGTGTTTGGGTGGAACACTGTATATATGTCCATCAAGTTGATTTGTTTCAAGCTTTGGTTCAGTTCTGGTATTTCTTTGCTAATTTTTGTCTGGTTGACCTATCTTTTTGCAATAAGCGGTTGTTACGGTCTCCTCTTAAGATTGTGGTATTGGATATTAGAATTTTCATAGCCATTAAGTTTTGCTTTATATAGTTGGGTGCTCCCGTGTTTGGTGCATACATATTCATGAGTGTTACCTTTTCCTCTTGAATTTTTCCCATAACCAGTATATAGTGGTCTTCTTTATTTCGCTTGATCATTGTTGGTTTGAAGTTGAGACTCTCTGAGAATAGTATTGCTACCCCTGCTTTTTTCTGAGGTGTTGGGGTATGTATTACTGTGTTCCATCCTTTGACTTTCAGCCTATGAATGTCTTTATGAGTTAAACGTGTTTTTTGTATTCAGCATATTGTTGTATTTTGTTTCCTAATCCACTGTGCCAGTCTATTTCTCTTAATTGGTGAATTGAGTCCTTTTACATTAATGGTTAGAATTGAGATGTATTGACTTATGATTAACATGTTATTTACCTGTTGTCATTTACTCCTTTTTGTCCTATGCACTATTTATTTGTTTTCTTCTGATCTCATTTGTGGAGTTCTGATCAACTTGATCCTTCTCCAGAACATCTTTCAGTAGCATATGTAGGGTTGGCTTTGTCATCATGAAATTCTTTAGTTGTTCTTTTTCATGAAATTATTTCACTTATCCATCAACCTTGAAAGAGAGTTTTGCAGCATATAATAGTCTGGGCAGGGGTGGAGGGATGCTACAGAGTGGTGAGGATTCCCAAGGGAGTGGAAGAACATCTCATCCACACTGTGCCTGGGCTGGGAACGGCAGGTTCAGCCAACACAGTGTAGCCAGAAGCTCTCCCATACACTCACTGGGCCTGGGCTAGGACTAGATCTGGGAGTTCTGGAAAATGGCAGAAATTTCTACTTGGTGGATGGGGTGCGAGGGGTGCTGTGGAGTGGTGAGGGGGTCCCAGTAGGGTGGAAGAGAGTCTCATCCAAGCTGTGCCTGAGCTGGGACTGATAGGTCCGGCCAGCGCAATGTAGTTGAAATCTGTCCCACACACTCACCAGGCCTGGGCTAGAACTGGATCTGGGCATCGCTAGAACACCGCAGAATTTCTCACGTGGTTGGTAGGGTGAGGGAGTGAAGTGGAGTGGTGGGTGGCATCCCAAGTGTGTGGAAGACAGTCTCACCCATGCTGCACCTGGGCTGGGACTGACAGTTCCCACCCAAGCAGGGTAGCTGGGAGCTCTCCCATACACTCACCAGGCCTGGTCTAGGACTGGATTCTCATGCACATGTCTTTCTGCAAATGGCATTTCAGTCCATCTCTAAGAGTTGCCAATGTCCCAACAGTTTCAGCATTGCTGAAATGTCCAAATCCCAAGTGTCCTCCAAGATCTAAGGCAAACTCTTTGCAATGATCCCCTACCCATGTGAAAAGAAAATTAAACACTTTCAATATTCAAAGCACAAGATGCACTCTATTCCAAAAGGTACACACAGCAGGATTCTAAGTATTAGTACCAACATAAGTCCAAAATCCAGCAGGGAAACATTAAATTCTGTAGGTCATTGTGGAACACCCAAAGCAACCAGTGGCAAATTGTGAGCTCCATGTGGCTTTCCCCATGGCATTCTTGGAGGATAACTTCCATGGCTTCTCTCTTAGACCAGCTTTGCTCTCTCTTTTTTCACTTTCCCTTAGATGTCCATGTTCCTGGCTTTTCCAAATTTCTAGGCTTTCCACTGAATAGGCTTCTCTCTCACAGCTTTACACAGCTACCCTCTTAGGGGCAGACCACCTGGCCTCCCAAGCCTTCTTCTGAAATGAATGTGGAATCCTTCTTAACTTCACAACTCCTGTGTTCTGACTGTGACTAAAGCCAATGCCACATGGATGATGTCAAGGTCTGCTGCCAGGTTGAGAAGTCACCAGGCTTCCTTCTCTCTTGGTTGTAAGATTCAAGTGCAGGTATCACTGGACACTCTGACCATTATTCCAAGGAATTAATTCTCTATGATGGTGCCATTCTGGAACATAGTGTGGCTACTGAAAACATCCTCGAACATGCGGCTCTGCAGCTTTCTCCTCAAGGAAAAATTCATTTTCCTTGCAATTCTGAAGCTGCAAAGGGTGGAGACTTGCTACCTCCTGTGATACCCACAGGAAATACTTTCCATTCTCTTGTGCCTTCCCAGCAATAAAGATCCTTTCAGCTCTATCTTTGCAGTCCACAGCTTTCTTAGAACTACATTTCTGGCCAAACTTACAACATTCTAAATCATCCTATGGGGCTCTTTGCTCTTCATTCTCAAAATAAATCTGGCTAAAAGCCCTCAACTACAGCGATGCCACTGCTACAATATCTGGCTTCTTTCAGATTTCTTTTGCCACATTTATCAGTCTGACATGCCTTAATCTGTCTCAGACAAAGTCTCTCTCTGGACGCAAGCAAAATTTAGACAAACTTTCTGTCAAGCCATAACACAAATCATCTGAAGTCCAGCAACTAATGCAGTCCTTCCCAAAAGAAAGCCCCCAAGTCTGGTATTTACAAGCAGGATTTCTATCAGCCTTCTGGTCTTCTGAACTCATGCCAGAATCTCTCATACAGAATAGTTGAAGTTATTCCAGAATTTCACTTGCAGGCAACATCTTCAAAATTTTCCTATCTCTTCCCATAAGCCATTTCCAAAAGATTGTAATCCACATGGTTAGGTGTAAACACAGCAACAACCTCACTTCTTTGTTACCAAATTTTGTCTCAGTTACTCTTCTCTCATTGCTAAGACAATTGCCCAACACCAAAGCTGAAGGAAAGAAAGGCTTATTTAGCTCACCGTTACTGCAGTTTTCAATACATATTCAGCTGGCTCCAAGGCAGAGTCACATATGGCAAAGAGCAACCTTTCATGGTAGTGGCAAAGAGCAAGAGAGCCAAGAGAGGATTAATGGCAACAATGGAAACAGAGAGGAAGTTTGTCATCCTTAAATTGCATTCAGGCTATATGCAACAGCCTGAGTGTAGTAATCACGCCCATAATCCCAGCAGTACTAAAACCCACAATCCCAGCCTTGACCATGAATTAATCTCAAACTTCATAATTCCCCAACACATGACTGCATGAGTCTTTGGGAAGACAAATATACACAAATGATAACAGTGATGTATAATGTTCATGATGATTTGCTGCATCCTGTTTATTAGTATTTTGTTGATTTTTGCATGTATGTTTATTAGGGAGATTGGCATGTGGTTCTCTTTTATGGTTGGGTCTTTTACTGGTTTTTGTATCAGAGTAATACTTACCTTTCTGAATGAGTTTAGAAGAATTGTTTCCCTTTCAATTTCATTGAAGAATTTGAGAAGAGTTGGCATTAGCTCCTCCCCAAATTTCTGGTAGAATTTAGCTATAAATCCATCAGGACTTTTCTTTGTGAGCAGGTTTTTTCCTAATTACATTTTCAATTTCATTGGCTTATATTGGGTTATTCAGATTATTTATATCTTCTTCCTTGGCATTAATAGTTCATATGTATCTAAGAATCTGTCCATTTCTTCAGCATTTTCCATTCTCTAAGAGTTAAGATTTTGAAATAGGCATTGATAATTTTTTGAATTTGTATAGGGTCTATAAAGATTTTACCCTTTTCATTTCTCATTGCATGAATTTAAATTTTTTCTTTTTTTTTTTCAATGAGGTTGGCTAGAAATTTATCAATTATATTTATTCTTCCAAAGGATCAACTCTTCAACTCATTAATTTTTTTTCACCTTTTTCTTCTCTCCTTTGCATTCATTTTAGCTTTGGTCTTCATAATTTCCTGCATTCTTTGGATTTTGTGTTTGACTTGCTCTTCTTTTTCTAGGCGTTTGAGGGGCAGCATAAGACTGTTTATTTAGATTTTCACTAGCTGCATCAGTGTCTTCAAGATCTGGAACCCTATCTTTTTTTTTTTTTTTCCAGATCTTTAACTTTATTAGGAGTGACTAAGCTATGAGATACAAACCAATCAAAAACACTGAAGTTGTTTGAAATAGGTATGTACAGATACATTACACAGAAGCTAGCCTTGTGGGGAAGGGTGGGCTTACCGTGGGGACAAAGGAGCACATGAATTACAATAGGAAGTCTTATCCACCCAGGAAAGCAGTGAATTACAGCCACACGGGCACTAAAAATTTGAGATCAATTTTTAAAGATTCCTTTAATGATAAAGTTTTCAAATGAAAACAGGTATCCCTCCTCCTCCTGTAGATTTTCCAGCTCACTACCCAAGAAATTTGAGTACTTCTATTAAGGCAGCTGGAAGCACACCATAGGCTTCAACAGAATTTCTATCCAGTATGTTACCTGTCCCCTTCTTTTGCTATAACAATATGCTATGGGGAAAAATAAATTTCTGTGGTGCTGTCTTCTGGTAAAAGAGAAATAGCACTCAAAATAAAGCAAAAGGCCACAGAGGGCTCCCTGAGAATCCAGTAGAATGAAGACAGGCCTTCAACTGTTTCCAAATAAACTTTGCAACTGGATCCAGGTGGAATAGTGCCCTGCAGCAAGTAGTGTATGTGCTAGGAAGAGGGCCCAGCTTCTAGGAACTGTCACTATGACTTCCTAGACCACTTTCTTTTACTCATAGTAAGTGAGAAAATACACCATGACCTTGTGTCTCACCACAATCCCCCTACACAGAGGGATCTGTTTCTAAGTTTGGAACTTCCATACAAGGCCAAGAGACTTCACGAGCACTCTTCTCCTCTTTAACCATCTCTGCTGCTCTCTCCAGAGTGCTTCATCTTCCCATTCTCCTGGGGAAGGCTGGGTCACAAGAGAACCTGGGATCCCTCTAACAGGAAATAGGTACAGTTGAAAGGAGTTCTGCTCTGGCTTTAGTGTTCAGATGTTAG
Source organism: Octodon degus (assembly GCF_000260255.1). Classification (NCBI taxonomy): domain Eukaryota; kingdom Metazoa; phylum Chordata; class Mammalia; order Rodentia; family Octodontidae; genus Octodon; species Octodon degus. The sequence continues at coordinate 532,017 of NW_004525006.1, forward strand.
TCTCTCAGGATCAGCAGAGAACTGGGAAGCAACAATTTGGTAGAGTAGGAAAGAGCCCCCAAAAGTGTGTGCTCCGTGATGGTTAACAGATGAAATGGAATTCCATGGAGATTCTTTGTGTACAAGGAGAAACTGCTCAGTTTCACCTTCCAGAAGTTGGAGGTTACTTAGTACAAGAGACTTATGTTTTCTTTTTCAGCTCTTCAAATCTCCGGGAAAGATCATCAAAATCAATGTCTTCAGATGCTGAAGTGCTGCCGCCAGCAGATGCAGTTGGCAGCATGTCTGGCACAGATGGCAACTCTGGCAGTACAAAGTTGTAGTTTTCTGCAGGTCTGGGAGGGGCTTTTGCAGAGGCTTCGGGCTTGGGTCCAGGACCAACAATCTGTGCAGAAGAGACATTCTTATCAGCATTAATGTAATCAACAGATTCATATGATGGGGGAGTGGCTGGTATCTGAGGTGGATGAATATTTGGAAAAGCCTGGTAAGTCCCCACTGGCAATCCATTGAAATCTGATGGTCCCTTTGGCAATGGATATGAGAAAGGAGTATTTGGAGATGGCATGGGCATAGGCATGGGCATAGGCATTGGCACTGTTCCATCAGGCCCACCAACAGGTGCTGCGAACCCACCACCTCCACCGCCGCCTCTACCAGGGCCACCTTTCTTCACATCATCTGTAAATCCAACATCAATGAGATCTGTTTCTACCCCAGGAGGAACTTCTGCCATAACCACAGAGTCAGGCTCATATGGTACATTGTAATTCTTGGCAATTTCAATCAGGTATCTCTCCACGAGGATTTTGGGTGGCGCTTCCACACTGAGTTTATGCATTAGAATGTCATTAACAGTTCCAATCTGGTTGGTCCTACATAACTTGCCATATTCTTTGCTATACTTGGCACAGAGTTGATCAGCAACTATTTTTAATTCGGCAACTTCTGACTGGAGTCGAGGAGCAGCCCATATCAGTGTAGACACAGATTCAGCCAGTCCAGAATCTAGCTCTTTCATAGACTGAATGAGGCCAAACCGAGCCATCAGCAGGTCGCAGTACAGTTCCAGGATCTCCATGGCCTCCACAAGGTAGTCTTCGCGGATGATGTGCTCCACACGGATCCGTGCTCGTTCATCCTTCCCAGCAGCCAGATAATCAGCAATCTCCTTCCTTGCTTTCTGAGCCAGTCCCGTTTTTTTTTTTTTTTCCTCCAGTAGTTTGAGACGGTTTATGACTAATCTCAAATTGACTCGTAAACGCTCAGCTTTAAACCCAGAGCCCAGCATGCTGTGCTGTTCCTCCTGATCGAATTGAAGCGTGTAAACCTTCCAGCTCGACTTCCGCAACCCCGTTCCTGAAACCCTATCTTAACGTTCATTCAAATGGTGTTGCCGGTTTGTGATTGAGATTTTAATTTCTTGTGTATCTCTTTGAATCTGTTTCGTGTATTCTATTTCTTGTCTAAGTTGCTCATTCAAGGATTTCATCATTTTTTCTATTCTCCTCTATTATTTATCAGTGTCTTCTTTAGAAACACTTAGCAATTCTTCCGTTATAGCTATCATTTCTTTTTTTACTTCAGAGATTATTTCTGATCTGATTTCCTCTGTACTTTTATGCAGTTGTTTCTTTACTTCACTCTACTAATTCAGAGATTTCAGTTCTTCCATTTCCTATTTCTTTTATGCTAGTGTCTCCTGCATTTACTCTGGGTGAGCTTAGGACCTGAGACTGCATTTTGCTCCTTCTCTTTGTCATTTTGAAGGATTTTTTTTGGGGGGGTCTGGCTCAGAATGCCTTAGGGGCAGGTCTGGAAAGGCATGAGGATCTGGGTATCGAACCACAGAATCTTGAGCCTGACTGCTTTACTAACACAGTCACTTAAACAACTGAGCTAATGGGCAGACACCCCTCATTGTCATTTTGTATAGTACTGTCCTCTGACCTTTGGTGTAGAGATTTGGTGCAGTTATAACCTTAGCACCAACCAAAATTCTTACCCAAGAGAGGTTATATGGTTAAGGCAGTTATAGATTTGTGTTTACAGAACTACAATTAGGAACACTAATAATGGGTAGTGATATTTAGCAGTTGACCAACTTTTGTAACTAATGGGTTCATATTTTAGACCATAAGAGCAAACATTATGTCTGTGTAGCTAATCAAATATTAAATTGGGAATTTGTATTTAAGTTAGTTCCCTTAAGTTCTGTCTAATCACCTCCACTTGATGTACCTAGGTCTTCCAAGCAGACTGGTTCACCTGGTTACCTTTTACACCCCCTGTAGATCAAGAGAGAAAGGGAGAGGACACTTTCATAGATCTGGGTCTAGCAAAGATTATCAGCTTACCAGGTATAGATCTATGAAGTCTGAACTCATCCTAATGTGTCTGGTTTGGGTCTAGCTGCTGTGCTCAGCTTCTTCCTGCTGCAGCCTGTGGAAGAGAATCGGCTTTGACCCTCTGGCAAGATGTTCTGCTCCTGGATTATCTGGGTGTTTCTGGTTCCTAGCCTCTCTGCAGGGACTTCAGCTGCAGAATTTCACACCAGGTCTCTCTGATGCAGGACATTCCGGCGAGTGTGTGGATTGTCCTACACAAACGCTAGGCCTGGGCTGGGGTTGGAAGGGATCCAATTGGCTTGGTGGAGCAGAAACTCTCCTGCATGTGCTGGGCCTGGGTTGGTTCTGGAGGGGTCTGGTGGGTGCAGCGTAGTGGAAGGTCTCACTCCAAGATTGTTTATTTAGGCTCATTCTGTTTTCATAAATTATCATTACAAATTTCCCTCTTAAGACATTGCATCCCAATGCAATTTCATTGCATCCCATCAGTGCTAGTAAGTTATATCTGCATTTTTATTTGATTGTAAATATTGTTTTAATTTTTTATTCAGTTTCACATGTGACCCATTGATTGTTCAAGAGAGTGTTAGTTTCTGTGTGTTTATGTAGTTTTTGCTGTTTCATTTCTCAATAGTTTTCAGTTTCATTGCACTATACTCAGACAATATGCATGGCATAATATCAATTCTTTTGCATTTACTTAAGCATGTTCTCTGTGCTAGCACATCAACTGCTTTGGAGAACATCCCATGTGTAGCTTAAAAAAGTGTGTATTTTCATGCTGTTGGGTAGAACACTCTGTATAGGTCTACTAAATACATTTATTCACAAGATTGGTTAAGTTCTCTTATTTCTTTGCTCATTTTTAGCATGGTTTATATATCTTTTGTAACAATGGGATGTTAATATCCTCCAATACAATTGTGTTACTGATCATTAGATTTTTCATGCTTATTAAAATTTGACTGATATAGTTGTGTGCTCCTACATTGGGTGCAAATATATTTATAATTACTATCTCTTCCTCTTGCAGCTTTCTCCTAACAATTGTGTGGTGCCCTTCTTTGTATCTTTTAATCTCATTTGGTTTGAAGTTGACATTATCAGCAATTAGATGAACTACCCCTGTTATTTTCTGTGCTCTTATTGCATGGAGTATCATTTTCCATCCTTTAACATTCAGTCTTTTATTTTTTATTTAAATGTGTTTCTTGTATGCACCATATTGTTGGGTTTTGTTTATTTATGCACTCTGTCAGTCTGCTTCTTTTGATTGGTAAATAGTGGCCATTTATGACAACAGTGATAACTCATATGTATTGGCTTATCTTTGTCATGATGTTTTCCTACTGTAAGATTCCTACTTCTCCCCTTTGCTTAATTGCTTGCTCCACTTGGTTGTTCACTTCTGCTGTTGTTGAAATTGTGGTCATCTTTGTCTCTTTCTAATATATCTGTCAGTACTCTTTTAGAGTTGGTTTGTTGGTCATGAATTTCTTACTTTCTTCTTTGTCATGGAAGTATTCAATCTCTCCATTAAATTTGATAGATAGTTTTGTAGTATACATCAGTCTGGGTTGGAAGTTGTTTTCTTTGAGGACCTAAAATACCTCACTCCAAGCTTTTATTAATTTAATGTTCTGTGTTGAGAAATCTGCCATGATTCTGATTTGCTTTCCATTATATGAGATCTGTTTCTTCTGTCTGACAGATTTTAGTATTTTGGTTTTTTTTCTCAATTTCTGGGATCTTGCTTATTATGTGCCTATGTGACAATTTATATTGATTATGGTTAGTGGAAGCTCTATATGCTTCAGTTACTATGTATTAGATTATTTTCCTGTACTCAAAAAGTTTTCTACTACTACTTCTGCAACTTTTATGTCTTTTGTGTTAGCTTAAGCTGTTTTGTTGATACCTATTAGTCAGATATTATTTTTCTTTGCATCATTTTGCAGCTGTTATATTGTTGTTTCCTGGTTTTTCATTACTTTTTAAAAATGTTTCTTTTGGTGTTCACTAACTGCAATGCTGTCTTTAAGGACTGAAATTTGATTTTCCATTTCATTCCAGCAGTTTTACCAACTTTCAATGGAATTTTTAATGTCCTAGATATCAGTTTGAATGTTTCATGTATTCTAATTCTTTCCAGTAGTGTTCATAAAATGTTTCCATAATTTTCCTATTCCTTTAAATTTTTTATTAGTGTATTCCTTAGATGTAGAGAGCAATCCTTTCATGATTGTCATCATTTCAGTTTTTCTTTATCTGATTCCCTCCATAGCCTCTTGGAGTATTTTTTTTTTTTGGGCGGGGGGTTGTTGTTGTTGTTTGTTTGTTTGTTTTACTTTTGTTGATATCATCTTAGACATTCAGCAGCATGACTTCCAAGCTCTTCAGTGACTTTTCTCCTGGACTTGTGTTCATTAGGCTAGAGGTCTGATATTGCCTTTTGCTTCTTCCTCTTGTCATTCTTTTCAGTGATGGTAGATGGTGGTGGTGCAGGTCAGCACAGATCTCCAGAGTATGGGAGAGAAGTGTAGCCTTGCCAAAGCTCCTGTTGTGTGTATTCCATGTGGTTTCTCCAATATTAAGGGAAGGGTGGAAAGCCATCTTTCAATAAGGATCCAATGACAATGAGTGCAGGCTGAAGTTATGCAAGACTCTCTTGATGTTAAGTTCGCTCAAGGTGGTGTTCTGCAAGGCTCCTACAGTTTGCTGTGTTAATCAGAACTCCCTGGTGGTCTTCAGGATAAGGAAGGGTGGCCAATTCAGTGAATTCTGGTACAAAAGCTGAAAGGGTGGGACTAGGGCTTCCCAGTCAGGCCAATAGTTTTTAGGGCAAGAGGAGGTTGTTGGAATCAGCCAACTCTGGCAATGAGTGGGGACTAGCCTACCAGATCTCTCTGGCACTCTTCAGGGCAAGAAGGGACAGTGGAACTCAGTAAATTCCATGTGAAAAGGTTGGGAGGGATAGGTCTAGGGCTGCCAAGTCTTTCAAATGGTCTTCAGGGTGAAGGCATGCAGTCAGAATCACCAAAATCTGGCAAAGGGTGGTATTAGTGTACCAGGTCTCTCTGGAAGTCTTCAGAGCAAACCTAGGTAAGATTCTTGATATTCAAATATGTTAATGAATAAACCTATACCTAATAAGGAAACAATACTCATTCCTTTTAAGGACACTTGAAAACATCATAAAGAAGACATTTGTAAAAAGCACAGTGGATGACTAATCAGGCCTCCTGTGAGATCCACTGGAGGCAGAACCACAGGGATAGGTTCCTGAAAAGGAAATTAGGGGAGGCATTGCCTCCAGTAGTATGAGCCTGAGGAATTTGGCAGAGAACAGGAAAATAAAAACAAAAAAATGGTGTCTTCATGGTGACTAGCTTCCAGCTGATTGTTGGGAATGTTTGTAGCTGAAATAATGCACAGAAGGTTGAAATCTGTGTGCTACACTAGTCAGTTATTGCTGTGGGCAGTCTCTGAGGGAAGTTTGTGTAAAGCCTCAGATGGAGCAGAGTACATTTAATAAAAGCAAGTTCCCTGAAGAAAGGATTTTTTTAACCATTGCAATCAATACTAAGAGAACTAGAGGGATGGATATTGTGGCTCAGTATGGAGGTTTTCAGTGAGAGTCTAGACATGACCAGCGGCAGTAGAAATTATAGGGAGCCACAGAAACTGGAAAGTCAGTCAAAGTTGTGTAGGTGGAATTGGGCTTCAGTGCCTAAAGCAAACAAGCTACTGTTATGGGTTCTCAATCAGAAGCCAGAACAGAGCCCAAAATGAGAATTTAAAATGAGCCTTTAACATGGAGCTAGGGGCCTTCCTGAATTCTACTCACTCAGGAAAAAGACAGAGAAGTGTTCTGAGTGACAGAAAACAGGGTTGTTGAACAGAAACTACTCTCTACTTAGCACATGTACATATTTTAAAATTAATCATTTATAACCTACCAACACATACAGGTACAATTCACAGGTTAACTTGACAATAGATTGAGTATAATATCCAGATGATCTTTCTTTGAGTTTTAACAAAACAAATCAATACGTAAATTCCTACAAGGATTGACACGCAGTCAGGCCTAAACTTAGTTATCACCTATTATATAAGCGCTGATTGTCTCAAGTACATATACATCAACATGAATTGCTGTGACTCGGGTTGCTACAGTTTAACACATTTTGAGGTTATTAACCTTTAATATACACAAATTCTATGTCCTGTTTGCTGAGAGCAGTTATAAAAAGAACTCATGAGTCTTAGGAGGAATTCCTCAGACAGGAGGGCTTAAGGCTATAATTTTTAAACTACTGAGTGGTCTTGATTACCCTGTTACTAATTTACAGAAAATTATCTCAGTGAGTTCAAAATCCAAGTAACCTGTTACAACTACCTCAGTCCTGAGATAAGCATCCTTATCTTAATGTTGGCTACTAGTCTGTAGGCAACCCTGTGTCACATGTTATTAAGTTGTAAAAGATATATATTTTTTATTTTATTGAGAAACAATGTAATGAGACAGATTCAAAGCTCATTAATGGGACAATTTCAATAATTAATACATTTATATTGTTATCTTCTTAGTGATTATCCATATTAAAAGATGCAGGCAGAATATCTTGTCCAAACACTATTAATACAAATCTTTCTTCTCATTGAATCTAGCAAAAGTAGTTGTATATCTATCCTAACTATTCTGCATATACAGATACATAATAGTTCTTCCATTGTCTGCCCTTTTTTTGATAACTTCTGTCAGAGATGGGCATTCCATTGGTATCTAAATACTTTAGTTCCATGAATTCAGCAAAACAATCCAACACAGTCCAGCAGTCCAAAATAATAGTGGGTTATCCACCGGAGTGGCAATGTCTGAAGATGTTGACTTGAACCATTTAAAGATCATCATATTAATATGACTTTACTTTTCATGCCTCATCATCATAATTTTCTGCTGAATGATTAAGAAAAAGTTAGTTTTCGGTATTTAGGAACCAAGTTATTCCAGCATCATTTGTTAAGGAGGCTTTCATTCTTCCAGTAAGCATGTTTGACTCCTTTGGGGAAGATCAGGTGGCTCAGTGTGTTCATAGAGGTCTCTGCATCCTCTGATATACTCCATTAATCCTCAGGTCTATTTCTTTGCCAAAATTATGCTGACTTTATCACAGCACCTTTGAGGAATAATTTCAATTCAGGAATTGTAATGCTTTCTGCTTTGTCTTTGTTGGATAGCATGCCTTTCCTATTCTAAGTATTTTCTTGTTCCAAATAAATTTTAGGCCATACAGTTATATGTAGAAGATGGGCAAGGCAATGATTCTGAGAATCTCCATGAGATTTTTGAATCTAGCAGTTAATTGGAAACATTCCCGCCCTGACTAACTATATATACTGATACCTGTGAACTAAGATACTACACTGCAAATGATAATCTGTAATAGTAGTTTCATTCTTCAAGCGCCTGTTACTCTGGTCTTGTGAATATGGGCTCCTTGTCATGACATGACAGTTGCTGCTGTGCTCTCTTGGGTAGATGGTTGTGCAAAAAGAAGAGGGTGGTGAATGAAAGCAAGAGACAGGAAAAGGAATATTGTGGGACTGTCCTGCTTCAATGTTGTATATGGTTAGATTTTTGGACTTATGTGTAAACATAAGAAGTATATAATTCTTCATGACTATTTTTAAATTATATTCTAATTTTCAATTTCTTTTATCATATTCTGTAGGGACTTAAAGTTCAATATATCAATAATTGATGAAAAATACCTGCTCCATATTATGCCTAAGATATTTGATATGCAGACAGGGAGTGAGGTTAAGCTTAACAGCCTCAGTTTTATGATAATAACAATAAGCTTGTCTTCTGGATGGTTAACAACCTAAGCTTGCAGACCAAATTAGAGAAAAAGGAGGGCTGCAAGGAAAGCCAACATTTTGGCCCTAAACCCTCCAATGTCAATTAAGACTCAGGACATAGGAGAACTTGTACTATTATGTCATGTAACTCTGTAATGTCCCAAATTTTCTGATCAAGTAGATTAAGGGGTGAAATAGGCAAGTGATTGATGATGTAGAGTGTGCCTAAGGAGAGTCACATGGAGAGAAAACATTCTCTCAGGCTTTCACAGAGAGCACATTGCCCAAGCAATTGCCGTGACTCATCCACATGGTTGGCACTGACAAAGGTTCTCCAATCTGAGGTACAGGATGTCAGGATAAATCCTGAGAGGACTTCACTGACCTTATCAGATCCAAAAGCTACAACTCTTGTTGCATAGGTCTTGCTTTACCTTGGTCTTAACCATCCAGCATAAACATATAAAAAGGAAATAGAAGTAAAGCCATGCTGTTATGTTGAGCTGTAGGGTGGTCAGGTCAATAATTTCAGACATTGCCGGTCAAGCAGAAGACCCAATCCTATTAAAAGCTACTGGACTCTTCTAGAATATTTTGCTGAGTTTACACACATATAATATTCAAATAACAGAACTTAACAAAAAAAGGATACAGATGAATGTGCATTTTGTATCTGTGTATTCAAAGTGGTTAGAATAGATATATAGTTACATTCTCTTAATGAATAGAGGGATTTTTTCTAATGGTGCTTGCAAATAGGATATGATGTCCCCATCTTTTACAGCAATTAACCACTAGGGAGGAATGTATGCAATGTGTTAATTATTGAAACTGTCCTACAAATTTGATTTGAAACTGTCTCTTTGCTATTTGTTTCTCTAAAATTATGGGAAAAAAGGACTGTGGGCAGTGAACCTATTTGTATTAGGAAAGATTATTACCCACAAAATTATCCACTAATACATGGAGACTATTTTATGCCACTAAGCTTTTGTAATTTGTTAGAGTGCCATAGAAAGCAAATACTGCTTCTATTACTATGTTTTAAAATACTGTCCCGGGGCTGGGGTGCTGCTGTCTTCTGATCATTTTGGTCCATCTCTAGAACATCTTTCAGTAGTCTGTGTAGTGTTGGCTTTTTCTTCATGAAACTCTTTAGCTTTTCTTTGTCAGGGAAGTATTTTACTTCTCCACCAAACTTGAAAAAGAGTTTTGCAGGGTATAGTCGTCTGGGTTGGAATTTGTTTTCATTGAGGACTTGAAGTACTCTGCTCCATGCTCTTCTTGCGTTCATGGTTTGTGAAGAGATGTCGGCCATAATTCTCATGGGTTCTCCTTTGAATGTGATCTGCTTTTCTCTAGCAGATTTCAGGATATTATTCATGTGCCTGAATTCTATTATCTTGACTATTAAATGTCTCAGTGTGTTTTTAATTGGGCTGAAGTTATTTGGCATTCTGTATGCTTCAGTTACCTGAATGTCAGATTGTTTCCTTATATTTGGGAAGTTTCCTGCTATTACTTCTGCCTCTATTCTTTTCATATCATTTGCATTGATGCCTTCTTTCTCATTGATGCCTATTAGTCTCACGTTGTTCATCTTTGAATCATCTTGCAGGTGATGTATTATTTTTTCTTGCATCCTGGTTGTTTTTAGGAGATTTTTTTTCTTACGTTTTCATTAGCTGCACCAGCATCTTGAAGATCAGAAACTCTGTCTTCACTTTCATCCAAAAATTTTGCAGGCTTTTGATTGAGGTTTTAAGATCCTGTATATGTCTTTGATTCTGCCTCATATAATCTATTTCTTTCCTGTATTGCTCATTCAAGGAATCCATAATTTTTCTAATATCCTCTATTTTTTATCAATGTCATCTTTTGAAGCAGTTATTAATTCTTTTACTGTAGAGTATTTTTCCAGTTGGGTTTCCTCCATATGTTTCTGCATTTAATTCTTTCCTCAGATACTATTAATTCAGAGATTTCTTCTTTATTTCAAGAATTAATTCTGATCTGAGTTCCTATATACATTTCTGCTATTGCTTCTTTACTTCTGATGCTATATCATACATTTCAGCTGAGTTAGTGTCCCCTGCTCTTGTTCTGTGTGGGCTCAAGGCTGGAGATAGCATTT
>NW_004525007.1:0-12220 GCF_000260255.1 Octodon degus
CCTCAGGCGTGTATGCCAGGCCTGAGCTGTGCCTGGAGGGGGCAAGGTGAAGTAGGAGGAAGAGAAAGCTTTCCGCACACACTCACGGCACCTGGGCTAGGAGTGGGTCTGGGTCCTCCCGGATGGGGCAGAAATTCCTACTCGTTGGGCGGGGTGGGGGAGGCACTGGGGAGTGGTGGGCGGCGGCCCAAGGGGGTGGGAGAGGGTCCGGTCCACTCTGTGCCTGGGCTGAGACTGGTCCAGCTGGCGCAGGGTAGCAGGAAGTCCTCCGCACACTCACCGGACCTGGGCTACGACTGGGTCTGGGGGCTCCCGGAACTCGGCAGAGAATCCTACTCCTCGGGCGGGGTGGGGAAGGCACTGCGGAGTGGTGGGGGGCAGCCCAAGGGCCTGGGAGAGGGTCCGGCCCACTCTGCTCCTGGGCTGGGACTGGTCCCACTGGTGCAGGGTAGCAGGAAGCTCTCCGCACACTCCAGTATGGAATATTTTTCTATTTTCTGAAATCCTCTACGATCTCTTTTTTAAGAGTACTGTAATTTTCCTTGAAAAGATCTTTGACTTCTTTAGTTACATTAATTCCAAGGTATTTCATTTTCTTCAGTGCTATTACAAAAGGTATTGTTTCTATAATTTCCCTCTCAGTGTGTTCGTTGTCTGTGTAGAGGAATGCTATTGCCTTTTGGGTATTGACTTTGTAACCTGCTATGCTACTGAATTTCTGTATTAATTCTAATAGCTTCTTGGTGGAGTTTTTTGAGTCTTCCAATAAGGTATCATGTTATCTGCACCTAAAGATAATTATTTCACTTCTTCTTTACCTATTCTTTTTCTTTTTATTTCTTTCTCTTTTCTAATGGCTGTAGCTAATGATTCCAGAACTATATTGAATAGCATTAGTGTTAGAGGACATCCTTGTCTCGTACGAGAGCTAAGAATAAAGGATTTTAGTTTTTCCCCATTTAAGATTATGTTACTGTTGGATTTTCATAAATGGCTTTTACCGGATTGAAGTAGAGTCCATGTATTCCATTTTTCAGTAGGACTTTGAACATGAATGAATGTTGGACTTTGTCGAAGCCTTTTCTGCATCAGTGGAGATGATCATGTGGTTTTTAGTTTTCGCTCTATTGATATAGTGTATTACATTGATAGATTTTCGAATATTGAACCATCCTTGCATCCCTGGGATGAATCCTAACTGGTCATGGTGTATGATCTTCTTGATGATTTGCTGTATTCTATTTGCTAGGATTTTATTGAGGATTTTGGCATCTATGTTCACGAGGGAGATTGGCCTGTAGTTCTCTTTCTTAGTTGCATCTTTCCCTGGTTTTGGTATGAGTATAATACTTGGCTCCAGTAATGATTTAGGGAGGATTGCTTCCTTTTAATTTAGTGGAAGAGATTCAGGAGTATAGGGACTGCATCTTCTGTAAATTTCTTGTAGAATACAGCTGTGAATCAAGCTAGACTGACCTGGACTTTTTTTGTTGGTAAGTTTTTAATTTCATGTCGTATTTCATTGGTTGTTATTTGGCTATTCAGGGTGGTTATATGTTTTCTATTCAGCTATGGCAATTTGTTCCTTTCTAGGAATCTGTCCATTTCATCTGTGTCTTCTATTCTGTGAGAGTAATGATTCTCAAAGTAGCTGTTTATAGTCTTCTGAATTTTCCCTGGGTTTGTGGTAAATACACCCTTTTCATTTTTTATTGCTTGTCTTTGAATATTTTCTTTCCTCTTTTTGATGAGGTTAGCTAGGGGCTTATCGATTTCATTTAATCTTTCAAAGAACCAGCTTTTTGCTTTTTTGATTCTTTGAATTGTTTTCTTTGTCTCAATTTAATTAATTTCTTCTCTAATCTTTATGATTTCTTCCCATTTTTGGGCTCTGGGTTTGGTTTGCTCTTCCTTTTCTAGTTGTTGAAGGTGCAGCATTAGGGTAGTTATTTGTTCCTGTTCTGTTTCCTAATGTGTGAATTCACAGCTATGAATTTCCCTCTGAGAACTGCTTTCATCGTATCCCCTTAATTACGATAAGTTGTGCTTGAATTTTCATTGAATTGTAGATATTTTTGAATTTCTTGTTTAATTTCTTCTGTGACCCTTTGGTTGATGAATAGGGAGTCATTTAATTTCCATGTATGTAAGGTTTTTTCTTGTTTCTTTTGTCATTTATTTCCAGTTTCATTGCACTGTGGTCAGATAATATGCATGAGATAATTTCTCTTTTCTTAAATATACTTAAACATGACCTATGGTGACTGGTGCTGGAAAAGGACGAGACGGAGCCTCCTTCTTTGTTTTCGTTCCCTTTATTTTCACGTGTCCTTCTTCCTCCTCTCTCTTCTTCTTCTACCCCCTCCACTTCCTCTAACCCCTCCTTATATCCCCTCCCTGGACCTATCAGTGGGTGCCACGTACATCGCCTGACGTGGGCAATAGGCCAATAGTCAGCTGCTTCGTAGGGCTATGTGAACCAATCAAATCTTACCAGCAGGGACCAAAAGCTATACAGGAAACAAGGCTCATGGCATAAGCTCCAGCGGAAGGGGCAAGGCTGAGGAGCAGGGCGCCCACGCCCGACACTATGGACCAGTATGTGGTCTATTTTAGAAAATGACCCATGTGCACCAGAGAAAGTGTGTATTCAGCTGTTTTTTGGAGGAACACTCTGTATATGTTCACCAAGTCCATTTATTTCAAGCTCTAGTTCAGTTCTGTTATTTCTTTACTATTTTTTTGTCTGGTTGATCTATCTTTTGGGGATAAGGGGATTTTAAGGTTTCCTGCTAAGATTGTGGTATTGGATATTAGATTTTTCATGTCCATTAAGATTTGCTTTATATAGTTGGGTGCTCCCGTCTTTGGTGCATACATATTTGTGATTGTTACCTCTTCCTGTTATATTTTTCCCCTAACCAGTATATAGTGACCTTCTTTATTTTGCTTGGTCATTGTTAGTTTGAAGTTGAGATTGTCTGAAAATAGGATTGCTACCCTTGCTTTTTTCTGAAGTGCTGGGACATGTAGTACTGTTTTCCATCTTTTGACTTTCAGCCTATGAATGTCTTTATGAGTTAAATGTGTTTCTTGTATACAGCCTATTGTTGGATTTTGTTTCCTAATCCACTGTGCCAGTCTATTTCTCTTAATTGGTGAATTGAGTCCAATTACATTGATAGTTAGAATTGAGATGTATTGACTTATGATTGATATGTTATTTACCTGTTGCGTTTACTCCTTTTTCTCCTGTGTTTAATTGCTTGCCCTATTTAGTTGGTTTCTTCTGATCTCATTCATGGAGTTCTGATCATTTTTGTCCCTCTCTAGAACATCTTTCAGTAGCCTGTGTAGGGTCAGCTTTGTCATCATGAAATTCTTTAGCTGTTGTTTTTCATGAAAGGATTTCACTTCTCCATCAAACTTGAAAGAGAGTTTTCCAGTGTATAGTAGTCTGGGCTCGAATTTGTTTTAATAGAGGACTTGAAGTGCTGTGCTCCATGCTCTTCTTGCATTAAACATTTGTGAAGAGAAGTTTTCTGTAATTCTGATGGGCTTTCCTTTGAACGTGATCTGCTTCTTTTCTCTAGCGACTTTCAGTAGATTATTCTTGTGCTGTATTTCTGGGATCTTGTCTATTATGTATCTCGATGTGTTTTTAATTGGGTTGAGGTTACTTGGCGTTTTATTTTCTTCAGTTATCTGAATATGAGATTGTTTCCTCATATTTGGGAAGTTTTCTGCTATTACTTCTGCCCATATTTTTTAATGTCATTTTTATTGACTCCTTGTTTCTCATTGATTCCTATTAGTGTCACCTTATTCATCTTTACACCATCTTTCAGGTGATGGATTATTTTTTTCTGCATCCTAATTGTTTTTAAGAGGTCCTTTATTACCTTTTCACTAGTTGCACCAGCGTCTTCAAGATCTGAAACTCTGTCTTCACTTTCACTTAAACTGTTTTGCAAGCTTGTGATTGAGATTTTAATTTCCTCTATATGTCTTTGACTCTGTTTCATGCTATCTATTTCTTTCCTGTATTGCCCATTCAAGGAATCCATCATTTTTCTAATCTCCTCCATTTTTTAAATCAATGTCTTCTTTAGAAGCAGTTATAAATTCTTTTACTGCAGTGTTTTTTTCAGATTGGGTTTCCTGCCTATGTTTCTCTAGTTGATTCTTTACTGCTGATACTATGAGTTCTGAGATTTCGTTTTTTATTTCAGAAAAGAATTCCGGTCTGAGTTCTTCTATAACTTTCTGCTGTTGCTTATTTACTATCGAAGCTATTAATTTGTACACTTGAGCTGAACTAGTAGAAAAGTATTCTTCTCTGAGTTCCTCTCTGACTTTCTACTGTTGCTTATTTACTAACGACACTATTAATTCATACATTTGAGCTGAGTTGTTGTCCTTTGCAGTTGTTCTGGGTGGGCATTCGGTTTCCTCCATATATTTCTGCATTTGATTCTTTACTGCAGATGTTATTACTTCAGGGATTTCTTTTTTCACTTCTAATCTGAGTTCCTCTATACCTTTTTGCAACTGTTTCTTTATTTCAGAAGCCATTGATTTATTGCGTTCCACTGTGTGATTCACAATTTGTTCTGTGTTACTGTCCTCTGCACTTGTTATGGGTGGGCTTGGGCTCTGAGCTTGCATTTTACTCCTTCTTGTTGTCATTTTGAGTAGCACTGTCTTCTGACCTTTGTTGTAGATCTTTGTTGCAGTTATAGCCTTAGCACCTACTGAAGTTCAGGTGTAGATCTACAACGTTTGGATTTATCCAGCTGTGCCTGGCTTGAGTTTTGCTGCTCTGCTCAGTTCCTTCCTGTTGCTGCCCTTGGGGGTGAACCTGTTGTGCCTCTCTGGCAAGATGTTCTGCTCCTGGAGTAACTGGGTGTTTCTGTCTCCTACACTCTCTGCAGGGATTACAGCTGAAGGGTTTTACCCCAGGCCTCTATGCCACGCCTGAGCTGAATCTGGAGGGCACAAGTTGGAGTAGGGGCGAGAGGCAGCTCTCCTATTCTCTCACCGGGCCTGGACTAGGACTGGATCTGGGGTTCCCAGAATGTGACAGAAATTCCTACTCTGTGGGCAGGTATTGTGGTGGTACTACGGAGTGTTGGGGGGCATCCCAAGAGGGTGAAAGAGGCTGTCACCGACGCCTTGCCTGGGCTGGGACCAGTAAGTCATGCCAGCACATGGTAGGTAGCCCGAAGCTCCCACACACACTCACTGGGCCTATGCTAGGACTGGATCTGGTGGTTCCCAGAATGTGGCAGAAATTCCTATTGGGCAGGCGGGGTAAGGGAGGTGCTGCGGAGTGTTGGAGAGCATCCCAAAGGGATGGAACAGGGTCTCATCCACACCTTGCCTGGGCTGGAACCAGTAAGTCCCACTGGTGCAGGGTAGCTGGAAGCTTTCCCACACACTCACTGGGCCTGGGCTAGGACTGGGTCTTGGTAATTTCTTTTAACGCACAAAAACTCAATAAGAGAATTTGTCCCAATTGTTAATTCTTTCAAGTGTTTCCCGTGTGATTTGATTTTTGTTCATGAAGTCTTTGCCTACCCTACATCTTCAAAAGTTCCTCCTACTTTCTCTTCCAGGAGATTTAGTGTTTCTGTTTTGATGTTTAGATCTTTAATCCACTTTGACTTTACTTTGGTGCATGGTGATAGACCTGGGTCAAGTTTTAGTTTTTGGCATATAGAGAGCCAGTTTTTCCACCACCATTTGTTAAAGAGGCTATCTTTCTTCCAGTAAGTGGATTTGGCCCCTTTGTTGAAGATCAGGTGACTGAGTGTGTTCCTAGAGGCCTCTGCATCTTCTCATCTATTCCATGGATCCTCAGGTGTATTTTGTTGTCAGTAACTCGCTGATTGTATCACAGTAGCCTTGAAGCATAATTTCAAGGCTAATTCAATTGTAATTGCTGACTGGAAATGAAAAAAAAATGCCTCCTGCCTTGTCTTTGTTGTCAAAGATTGCCTTTGCTATTCTAGGTATTTTCTGGTTCTAAATAAATTTTAGGAGTGATTTCTCTAGGTCTGTGGGGTATGTTGGTGGTAGTTTGATAGGGATTGCATTAAATCTGTACAGCAATTTTGGGAGTGTGGACATCTTCACAATGTTGGTTCTTCCTATCCAAGGGTAGGGAATATCTTTCCATTTCGTCAAATCCTCTATGATCTCTTTTTTCCAGAGTACTGTAATTTTCCATGAAAAGATCTTTGACTTCTTTAGTTAGATTAATTCCAAGGTATTTCATTTTCCTTTGTGCTAATGTAAAAGTTATTGTTTCTGTAATTTCTATCTCTGTGTGTTTGTTATTTGTGTAGAGGAATGCTATTGACTTTTGGGTATTGACTTTGTATCCTGCTATGCTAATGATTTTGTGTATCAATTCTAGGAGCCTCTTTGTGGAGTTTTTTTGGGTCTTCCAAGTAAAGTATCATGTCATCTGCAAATAATGATAATTTAACTTCTTCTTTACCTATTCTTATTCCTTTTATTTCTCCCTTTTGTCTAATGGCTCTAGCTAATGGTTCCAGAAGTGTATTGAATATGAAGTGTGATAGAGGACATACTTATCTTGTATGAGATCTGAGAGTGATAGATTTCAGTCTTTGCCCATTTAGAATTATGTTAGCCATAGGGTTGTCATAGATGGATTTTATCAGATTGAAGTAGAGGGCTTCTATTTCAATGTTTTGTAGGACTTTGAACATGACTGAGTGTTGGACTTTGTCAAAAGCCTTTTCTGCACCAATTGAGATGATCATGTAGTTTTCAGTTTTTGCTGTACTGATATAGTGTATTGCATTTATAGATTTTTGAATATTGAACCATCCGTGAATCCCTAGGATGAAATCTACTGGGTAATGGTGTATAATCTTCTTAATGATTTGCTGTATTCTGTTTGCTAGGATTTTTTTGAGGATTTTTGCATCAATATTCATGAGGGAGTTTGGCCTATAGTTTTCTTTTTTAGTAATGTCTTTCCCTCATTTTGGTATCAGTATAATTCTTGCCCTCTGGAATGATTTTGGGAGGACTGTTTCCTTTTCAATTTCATTGAAGAGTTTGAGGGGTATTAGGAATATATCTTCATTAAATTTCTTGTAGAATTCAGCTGTGAATCCATCAAGACTGGACTTTTGTTTGTGGGTAGGCTTTTTACTATATTTTATATTTCATTGGCTGTTATTGAGAGTTGTTATATCTTCTTGATTCAGTTTTGGTAATTTGTATCTTTCTAGGCATCTGTCCATTTCTTCTATGTCTTCTATTCTGTGAGAGCAAAGGTTCTCAAAGTAGCTATTGACAATCTTTTGAATTTCCACTGGGTCTTTGGTAGTTACACCCTTTTCATTCCTTATTGGTTTTATTTGAATTTTTTCTTTTCTCTTTTTTGTGACGTTTCCTAGGGGCTTATCAGTTTCATTTAATCTTTCATAGAGCCAGCTTTTTGATTTGTTAATTTTTTGAGCTGTTTTCTTTGTCTCAGTTGAATTAATTTCTGCTGTAATCTTTATGATTTCTTCCTGTCTTTGGGCTCTGGGTTTGGTTTGCTCTTCCTTCTCTGGGTGTTGGAATTGCATCTTTACGGTGTTTATTTTTCCCCATTTGTTTTCCTAATATGTGATTCCTAGCTAAAAATTTCCCTCTGAAAACTGTTTTCATTACATCCCATAATTTCAGAAAAGTAGTGCTCGAATTTTAATTGAATTACAGATATTTTTGAATTTCTTATTTAATTTTATCTGTGACCCATTGATTGCTGAGTAGGGTATTGTTTAATTTCCATGTATTTATGGTATTTTTCTGGTTTATTTTTTCATTTATTTCCAATTTCATTGCACTGTGGTCAGATAATATGCATGGGATAATTTCAGTTTTCTTGCATATACTTAAGCATGACCTATGGACTAGTATGTGGTCTGTTTTAGAAAATGACCCATGTTCAGCTAAAAAAATGTATATTCAGCTGTCATCGGGTGGAACACTCTGTATATGTCCACTAAGTGCGTTTGTTCCAAGCTCTGGTTCAGTTCTGCTACCTTTTTGCTATTATTTCATCTACTTGACCTATCTTTTTGAGATAACAAGGTGTTAAGGTCTCCTGTTAAGATTCTGATATTGGATATTAGATTTTTCATGTCCATTAAGATTCGTCTTATATATTGGGTGCTCCTCTCTTTGATGTGTATACATTTATCAGTGTTACTTAGTCCTCTTTAATTTTCCCCCTAACCAGTATATATCATAGCCTTCTTTACTTCATTTGATCCTACTTGGTTTGAAGTTGATACTGTCTGAGAATAGGATTGCTATCCCCTGGGTTTTTCTGAGGTCCAGGGCCATGTAGTATTTTTTTCCATCATTTGACCTTCAGCATATGAACTTCTTTTTGAGTTAAGTGTGTTTCTTTTATACAGCACCTTGTTGGATTGTGTTTCCTAGTCTACTGTGTCAGTCTATTTCTTTTAATTGGAGAACTGAGTCCATTGATATTGATGGTCATAATTGAGATGTATTGATTTATGATTTACATGCTATTTACCTGCTTTTGTTTACTCCTTTTTTTCCTGTTTTTAATTGTTTGCCCTATTTAGTTTGTTGCTTCTGTTCTCATTTGTGGAGTTTTGATCATTTTGGTCCATCTCTAGAACATCTTTTAGTAGTCTGTGTAGGGTTGGCTTTGTCATCATGAAATTCTTTAGTTGTTCTTTGTCATGGAAGTATTTAACTTCTCCATCAAACTTGAAAGAGAGTTTTGCAGAGTATAGTAGTCTTGGCTGGAATTTGTTTTCATAGAGGACTTGAAATACTCTGCTCCATGTTCTTCTTGCCTTCATGGTTTGCAAAGACAAGTCGGCTGATGGGTTTTCCTTTCAATGTGATCTGCTTCTCTTATCTGCCAGCTTTCACAATATTGTTCTTGTGCTGGATTTCTGGGATCTTGACTATTGTATGTCTCAGTGTGTTTTCAATCCGGTTGAAGTTATTTGGAGTTTTGTATGCTTCTGTTCAGTGAATGTCAGATTGCTTCCTCATATTTGTGAAGTTTTCTGCTATGACTTCTGTCTATATTCTTTTTGTATCATTTGTATTGACTCCTTTTTCATTGATGCCTATTAGTCTCACATTGTTCATCTTTGCATCGTCTTGCAGGTGATGGATTATTTTTTCCTGTATCCTAGTTGTGTTTAAGAGATCTTTCTTACCTTTTCACTAGCCGTGACAACATCTTCAAGATCTGAAACTATCTTCACTTTCACTCAAATGGTTTTGCAAGCTTGTGAGTGAAAATTTAATTTCCTTTATATGTCTTTGACTGCTTCATGTGATCTATTTCTTTCCTGTATTTCTCATTCAAGGAATCCATCACTTTTCTAATCTGCTGTATCTTTTTATCAGTGTCTTCTTGAGAAGCAGTTATTAATTATTTTACTTCAGAGATTATTTCTGATCTGATTTCCTCTATACGTTTCTGCATTTGCTTCTTTGCTTCTGATGCTATTAACTCAGAGATTTCTTTTCTTATTTCAGAGATTAATTCTGATCTGTGTTCCTCCATATCTTTCTGCTGTTGTTTCTTTTCTTGAGATGCTATTAATTCATACATTTCAGCTGAGCTAGTGTCCTCTGCACTTGTTCTGGGTGGGCTAAAGGCCTGAGATTGCATTTTTCTCCTTCTCTTTGTCATTTCCTATAGCACTAACCTCTGACCTTTGGTGTAGGACTTTGGTGCAGTTACAACCCTAGCACTTACTGAAATTCAGGTGCAGATCTATTAAGTTTGAATTTATCCAGTTGTGCCTGGCTTGGGTCTAGCTGTTGTGCTCAGGTCCTTCCTGATGCAGCCCCTGGAAGTGAACCTGTTGTGCCTCTCTGGCACAACAGTGAATGTGTTGTGCCCCTCTGTTGTGCTCCTGGCCCAGGGGGTGGGGCGCAGGGGAGCGCAGAAGCTCTCCCACACACTAGCAGGGCTTGGTTTTGGGCTGGGTCTAGTGAATGCTGAGGGCACAGCAGAAGTTCTCACTCACTTATTGGTCTTGGAAGATGAGCTCTGGAGGGGTGCCTGGGTCCCTAGGACATGGCAGAGGGTCATTCGGCATGCCTGGATTTGTTCCAGAGAATTTCCGTGGGTGCATGGGAGCCAGATGCTCTCTCGCACACTCGCCTGGCCTGGGCTTGGGCTGGAACTGGGGGGTTCTGAATGCTCAGCAGACATTCTCACTCAACAGGCTTAATGGGGGGGGGCTCGGAGGGGTCCTAGGAGCTTGGCAGAGAGTCTCACTCACGCAGCATGCCTGGGTTTGGTCTAGAGAGTTACCACGGATGCACGGGAGTCAGAAGCTCTCCCACACACTCACCCATGCCTTGGCTTGGGCTGATTCTGGGGGGTCCCAAATGGGCAGCAGAAGTTCTCACTCACTTGTGTTTCTTTTCTTCAGTGGATTTTAGTATACTGTTCCTGTGCTGAATTTCTGGGATCTTGAGTACAATGTATCTAGGTGTGTTTTTAGTTGAGTTGATGTTATTCAGAGTTCTATTTGCTTCGGTTACTGAATGTCAGATTGTTTCCACATATGTGAGAAGTTTTCTGCCATTACTTCCATCCATTTTCTGTTTATATCATTTATATTGACTCCTTCTTTCTCACTAATGCCTATTAGTCTCGCGTTGTTCATCTTTGCATCATTTTGCTGTTGTTGGATTATTTTGTCCTGCATCCTAGTTGTTTTTAAGAGATCTTTTCTTACTTTTTCACTAGTTGCAATGGTGTCTTTAAAGTCTGAAAGTCTATTTTCACTTTCACTTAAATGGTTTTGCCAGCTTGTTATTAAGGTTTTAATTTCCTGTATATCACTTTGAATCTGCTTCATGCATTCTGTTTCTTTCCTATATTGCTTATTCAAGGATTCCATCATTTTTGTATTCTGCTCTATTTTTAACAATGTAGTAAAAAAAAAAAACTTACCGACAAAGAAACTACTTTCATTATAGTTTTCATTTCTTTTTTTACCTCAGAAATTATTTCTGATCTGATGTCCTCTATTCCTTTCTGCAGTTGTCTCTTTACTTCCAACGCTATTATTTCAATGATTTCAGGTGTGTGATTTCCAATTTCTTCTATGCTAGTGTCTTCTGCATTTATTGTTCATGGGCTCAGGGCCTGAGAATGCATTTTGCATGTTATGTTTGTCATTTTGTATAGCACTGTCTTCTGAACTTTGGCGTAGAGGCTAGAGTTATTACCTTAGCACCAGGTCCATACCTATCAAGTTCAAAGTTGTCCAAGTGGGTTTAGCTTGGGTCTGGTTGCTGTGATCTGCTTCTTCCTGCTGCAGCCCTTGGAGATGAACCCACTGTGCCACTTTGGCAAGATGTTCTGTTCCTGAATGAGCTGGGTATGTCTTGCCTTTAGCCTCTTTGCAGGGAGTTCTGCTGCAGAGTTCCATGCCAGGCCTGAACTCTGGGTTGAATGAGGATCTGGTGGGCCCCAGGTGGTCTCACTCAAATGCTGGACCTGGGCTGTGGTTTGAATGAAGATCCAGTGGGATCCAGGTGGTCTCACTCACATGCCAGGCTTGGGCTCTGGGCCAAATCAGGATCCAGTGGGCCCCAAGCAGTCTCACTCACATGATGGGCCTGCGTGTTGAATGAGGACCTGGTGGGCCTTGGGCAGTCTCACTCACATGCTAGGACTGGGCTCAGGGTCGAATGAGGACCTGGCAGGCCCCAGGTGGTCTCACTCACACGCTGGACCTGGGTCAAATGAGGATGTAGTGGGGCCTGGATGGTTCCACTCAGAAGCGAGGCCTGGGCTCTGGATTGAATGAAAGTCCAGCAGGCCCCAGGGGATCTCACTCACATGGCAGGCCTGTGGTGAATCTTTCTCTGGTTTTAGTATCACTATAATACTTGCCTCCAGAAATGATTTTGGGAGCATTGCTTCCTTTTCAATTTCATTGAAAAGTGAGGAGTATAGGGATTATATCTTCTGTAAATTTCTTATAGAATTCAGCTGTGAATCCATCAGGACCTGGGATTTTCTTTGTCGGTAAGTTTTTTTTATTACATTTTCAATTTCATTGTCTAATATTGGATTATTCAGAGTCCCTATATCTTCTTGATTTGGTTTTGGTAATTTGTACCTATCAGGAATCTGTCCATTTCTTCTGTGTCTTCAATTCTGTGA
>NW_004525007.1:19890-23982 GCF_000260255.1 Octodon degus
CAAGGTGAAGTAGGGGAAAGAGGAAGCTCTCCCACACACTCACTGGACCTGGGCTAAGACTGGGTCCTGGTGTTCCCGGAACACTGCAAAATTCCTTCTCAGCAGGCGGGGTGGGGAGGTGCTGCGGAGTGGTGGGGTCATCTCGAGGGGGTGGGAGAGGGTCCGGCCCACTCTGTGCCTGGGCTGGGACTGGTCCTGACAGCGCAGGGTAGCAGGAAGCTGTCCACACACTCACCGGACCTTGGCTAGGACTGGGTCTGAGGGTTCCCAGAACTGGGCAGAAATTCCTACTCGGCGGCTGGGGTGGGGAAGGTACTGCAGAGTGGTGGGGGGTGGCCCGAGGGGATGGGAGAGGGTCTGGCCCACGCTGCACCTGGGCTGTGACTGGTCCCACTGGTGCAGGGTAGCAGGAAGCTCTCCACACACTCACCGGACCTGGGCTAGGACTGGGTCTCTTGAATGTGTTTTTGAATCTACTTCATGCATTCTATGTCTTTGCTATATTGCTCATTAAATGTTTCCATCTTTTTTCTATCCTCCTCTTTTTTTTTTAAATCAATGTCTTTAGAAACACTTAGTAATTCTCTTACTATGGTTATCATTTCTTTTTTTGCTTGGAAGATTATTTCTGATCTGATTTCCTCTATACCTTTCTGAGATCTTTTCTCTATTTCAGACACTGTTTTTTCAGATATTTCAGGTGTGTGACTTCCAATTTCTTCTGTGCCAGTTTCTCCTGCATTTGTTCTGGGTCGGATTGGAGCCTGAGACTTCATTTTGATCTTCTTTTTGTTGTTTCTTTAAATGTTCACTCATGATACAACGCTCCGCTGCCGCCAGCACCCCCTCGACCCGGACCGCGCGCCCGCTCGCCCCAGCCAACGGCTCCGCCACCATGGAGGACATGAACGAGTACAGCATTATAGAGGAATTCGCCGAGGGGTCCAAAATCAACATGAGCAAGAACCAGCAGGATGACGGTAAAATGTTTATTGGAGGCTTGAGCTGGGATACAAGCAAGAAAGATCTGACTGAGTACTTGTCTCGATTTGGGGAAGTTGTAGACTGCACAATTAAAACAGACCCAGTCACTGGAAGATCAAGAGGATTTGGATTTGTGCTTTTCAAAGATGCTGCTAGTGTTGATAAGGTTTTGGAATTAAAAGAACACAAACTGGATGGCAAATTGATAGACCCTAAAAGAGCCAAAGCTTTAAAAGGGAAAGAACCCCCTAAAAAGGTGTTTGTGGGAGGATTGAGCCCAGATACTTCTGAAGAACAGATTAAAGAATATTTTGGAGCTTTTGGAGAGATAGAAAATATTGAACTTCCCATGGATACAAAAACAAATGAAAGGAGAGGATTTTGTTTCATCACATACACAGATGAAGAACCAGTCAAGAAACTGTTAGAAAGCAGATACCATCAAATTGGTTCTGGAAAGTGTGAAATCAAAGTTGCACAGCCCAAAGAGGTATATCGGCAGCAACAGCAACAACAAAAAGGAGGAAGAGGTGCTGCAGCTGGTGGACAAGGTGGTACTAAGGGTCATGGTCGAGGTCAGGGCCAAAACTGGAACCAAGGATTTAATAACTATTATGATCAAGGATACGAAAATTACAATAGTGCCTATGGTGGTGATCAAAACCATAGTGGCTATGGCGGATATGATTATACTGGGTATAACTATGGGAACTATGGATATGGACAGGGATATGCAGACTACAGTGGTCAACAGAGCACTTATGGCAAGGCATCTCGAGGAGGTGGCCATCACCAAAACAATTACTAGCCATACTAAAGAGGAAGACATTGGAAGAAACAGGAGATGCTAAAGAAATCTTCCAGGACTACATTGAAGATTGGCCTTCTGTTGCTCTAATGATTATTTTGTAAAAGACTTTCTAGTGTACAAGACACACTGTCCAACTGTATATAGCTACCAATTAGTTTTTTTTGTTTTTACTTTGTCCTTTGCTATGTGTTATGACTGTGGATTTGTGTTTATACAAATTTTATTTGTATGATTTCTCATGTTAAACCCCAAATAAATGCTTCCTTATGTGAAAAAAAATAAATGTTTACTCATTTTAATGAGAAAAAAGATAAAATAGCAATGAAACAGTTTCAAAGTAGGATAGTAGGACAGTTACAATAATTAATTCATTGCATATTATTGTCTTCATAGTAGTTATTCAAAGGATGAGATGTAGACACTATTTTTTTTTTAAAGTGGAAGTCAGAATTGAACTCAGGCTGTCATGCTTGCCAGGGAAGAGCTTATTCCACTGAGTCATCTCTCTGGCCCCTAGACACTATATCTTGTCTAAAAAAGTACAAACCTTTCTTTTCATTGAACTAAGATAAAAAAGCTACATATCTATCCTAACTATCAAGTACCTACATTTGGATGGGCATCAGGTGCGAAATGGTCCTTTAAAGACTTATCCAAATACAGCTTGTCTAACAGCAATGGAGCACCCATCTCTGACAAAACAAAACAAAAAAGGAGGTATAAGTAAAGGACCATTTTGTAGTGAATATATATATATATCTGTGTCATTTTGTATTTCAGGGAGAACTTTTTATTTTGAGTTCTGTGATTTTTTTCTGTGAAGGTTTAATATTAGTTAGCTATATCACTGTGACCAGAGCCTCTCTGTATAAAGTCTGTTCTTTAGGTATCTCTTCTGTGTCAATGATTCTTGTTTCGTGTGTGTCCCAAGGTTTTGCCCTCTCAATTGATTGAGAGTGAGATATTGGTTTCTGTTTGGCATTGTCCTCTGACCTTTCATGTAGAGTGTTGGTGCAGTTATTACCCAAGCACCTTCTGATATTACCCAAGAAATATCATGTGATTAAGGCAGATATAATATTCTATTTACTATTTACAGTACTACAATTAGCAACACTAATAACGGGTAATGAGATTTAGCAATTGTAAAACTTATGTAACTAATGAGTTTGTATTTTAGAACACAAGAGCAAACATTATGACTGTATAGCTAAGCAGATTAAATTGGGAATTTGTATTTAAATTAGTTCCCCTAAATTCCATCTGGTCACCTCCCCTTGATGTACCTGGAGTCTTCCAGGCAGACTAGTGCACCCCAGTTCTCTCTCTCTCTCTCTCTCTCTCTCTCTCTCTCTCTCTCTCTCTCTCTCATGTTCTTATAGATCTGGGTCTAGCAGTATGCCTCAGCTCACCAGATCTTTATCTGCCGAGTTCATACTCATTCATCTGGGTCTGGCTTGGATCTGGATGCTGTTCTTCTTGGGTCTGGATGTCTGTGTTCCTCTTCTTCCTGATGAAGTCCATGGAAATGAACCTGCTGTGCCCTACAGGCTAGATGTTCTGCTCCTGGTTTACCTTCTGGGTCTCACCCCTAGCCTCTCTGCAGGGAGTTCTGATGCAGGGTCCCACACCAGGCCTGTGCCTCATTGCTTACATTCTACAGTTTTCCTTTTTGTTTTCTTTATCACATATCTACAGTACTTTTATCTTTCTACTAATGCATTTTATCTTTTGTGGCAAGTTTGAGAAGATACCAGTACAGACCATCATCAACAACACAGCTTATTGTAGACTAGAGTTCAATATTAGTTTGCCTTTTCTCTCTTTTATTTCTTTATAGATCTGTCAATGAAACTCTTATCAAGTCCCTAGGGAGTTTATCCCTGTTTCTCCCAAGAAACTCCTGTCCTTTACCCTTAAAAGACAGACAATCTCAGGATAAATCCTGAGGGGATTTCACTGACCTTCTCAGACCAAAAAGCTACAACTCTTATTGCACAGGTCCTGCTTTAACTTGGTCTTAACCATCCAGTAGAAAACTATGAAGACGAAATACAGGAAGTAAAGCCATGCTGTTATGTTTAGCTGTGGGGGACTCAGGTCAATAATTTTTGACATTGCCAGTTAAACAGAAGACCCAATGCTATTATGGTGTACTGGACTCTTTTTGAATATTTTGCTGATTTTACACACCTATAATATTCCATAACGGAACTTAGAAAAAATAGGGTATACCGATGAATGTCCATTTTGTATCTGTGTATTCAAAGTGGTTAGGATAGATATATAGGTGCATT
>NW_004525007.1:24082-26557 GCF_000260255.1 Octodon degus
TTTTTTGTGGCTGAACCAGGGATTGAACTCAGACCCTTGTGCTTGCCAGTGAAGCACTTATTCCACTGAGCCATCTCCCCAGCCCAATTTCTGCTCTAATCTTTATTATTTCCTTCCATCTTTGGGCTTTGGGCTTGGTTTGTTCTTCTTTTTCTAGATGCTTGAGGTGCATAGTTAGGGTATTTATGTGTTCTTGTTCTGTATTCTTAATGTGTGAGTTCACAGCTATAAATTTCCCTCTAAGAACTGCTTTTATTGCATTCCACAAATTCTGATAAGTTATACTTGAACTTTCATTGAATTATAGATATTGTTTAATTTCATCTATAACCCATTGGTTGCTAAGGAGGGTGTTATTTCACTCCCATGTGTTTATGGGTATTTGTGGTTTCTTTTGTCATTTATTTGCAGTTTCATTGCATTGTGGTCAGACAATATGCATGGGATAACTTCTGTTTTCTTGCACTTACTTAAACATTACCTACTGTCTAGTATGTGGTCTGTTTTAGAAAACATTCCATGTACAGCTGAAAAGTATGTGTATTCAGATGTTATTGGGTGGAACAGTCTGTATCTGTTCACACAGCCTATTTGTTCAAAGGTCTGGTTCAGTTATTCTACCTCTTTGCTAATTGTTTTGCCTGCTTGACATATCTTTTTGGGATAAGAAGGTGTTAAGGTCTGCTGTTAAGATTGTGGTATTGGATATTAGATTATTCATGTCCGTTAAGATTTGTCTTAGTTAGGTGTTCCCATATTTTGTGCATATGTATTTATGGTTGTTATCTCTTACTCTTGTATTTTCCCCCTACCCAATATTTAGTGGCCTTCTTTATTTCATTTGATCGTTTTTGGTTTAAAGTTCAGATTATCTGTGAATAAGATTGCTAGTCCTGATTTTTTCTGAAGTCCTGGGGCATGTAGTATTATTTTCTATCATTTGACTTTCAGCCTATGAATGTCTTTGTGAATTAAATGTGTTTCTTTTTTATGTATTTAGTACAGGTTCTACAGGATCTCACGACATAGATCAGACTCATAGTGATTCTCCTGTTTTCAGCCTCCAAAGTGCTGGGATTACAGGTACGCACCACCACACCCAGTCTCAATCGCCATCTCAGCATGCCCCAAAGGCGGGGCCAGCATGGCACACTATGATCGAACTCCAGCCAATGCACTCAACCTAAACAGGTGCTTTAGTCTGCTGAGCTATCTGGCCAGCTTAAATGTGTTTCTGTATATAGCGTATTTTTGATTTTGTTTCCTAATCCATTCTGCCAGTCTATTTCTTTTAATTGGTGAATTGAGTCCATTTACATTGACAGTTATAATTGAGATGTTTTGACTTATATTTGACATGTTATTTTCCTGCTGTTGGTTACCTATTTTTGTCCTGTGTTTAATTGTTTCCCCATTTGGTGTGTTCTTTTCATTCTCATTCATGGAGTTGTGGTCATTTTGATTCTTCTCTAGAATATCTTTTAGTAGTCTCTATAGGGTTGGCTTTGTCATCATGAATTTCTTTTGTTCTTTGTCATGGAAGTATTTCACTTCACCATTAAGCTTGAAAGAGAGTTTCACACAGTATATCAGTCTGGGTTAGAATTTATTTTCTTGCAAAACTTGAGGTACTTTGCTTCATGCTCTTCTTGACTTGACAGTTTCTGAAGAGGAATCTGCCATTATTCCAATGGATTTTCCTTTAATTTTTTTCCTCTCTAGTGGCTTTTAGAATGCTGTTCTTGTGCTCAATTTCTGGGATCTGGCTTGTTATATGCCTGGCTGTGGTTTTAATTGGGTGGATGTTATTTGGAGTTCTATATGCTTTGGTTACCTGAATGTCAGATTGTTTCCCCATATTTGGGAAGTTTTCTGCTATTGTTTCTGCCCAAATTCTTTTTATATTATTTATTTTGACTCCTTCTTTCTCACTGATGCCTATTAGTCTTACTATGTTCATCTCTGTATTGTCTTGTGTTGTTGAATTATTTTTTCCTTCATCCTAGTTGTTCTAACAGATCTTTCCTTACCTTTTCTCTAAGTACAACAGTGTCTTCAAGGTCTGAAAGTCTATCTTCACTTTCATTCAGACAGTTATGCCAACTTTTTTATGTATTGATACAGGGTCTACAGGTTCTCACTACACAGAATGGACTCATAGTGATCTTCATGTTGTCAACCTCCCAAGCGCTGGGAGCACACTTAGGTGCATGCCACTAAGCCCAGTCTCAATCACTGTCTCAGCGCACCCTGGCATGGATCCAGAATGGCATGCCAGAAAGTGAAGTCCTGGTACCTGTGTCTGCATAAGCAGGTGCTTTAATCCGCTGAGCTATCTGGCTGGCCCAGTTTAGCCAACTTTTAATTGAGCTTTTAATCTCTTGAATGTCTTTTTTTCAAAATTTTATTGATAAACAGCAATGAGACAGTTTCAAATCAAATCGGAAGTACAGTTTCAACAAATAACACACTGCA
>NW_004525007.1:29066-42801 GCF_000260255.1 Octodon degus
TTTTTTTTTTTTTGCCTCCTAAGCACTGGGATTACAGGTACATACAACCTCATCCAGTCTCATTCACTTCTCAGGGTGCCCCAGGGGTGGGGCCAGCACAGCAGGCTGGGAATTGAAACCCTGACCTGTGCATCTGTCTAAGCAGGCACTAATCCATTGAGCTATCTGGCCAGCCTAACATATTTTCTTTTGTGAACTGTCCATTCAAGAACTTTGTCTAACTTTGAGTTGCTTGCCTATTTAGTATGGAATTCCTATTTGGGTCCTTTCACAGACACAGGTGTCCCCAGCTTTTTTCTGGTCCAGGTCTTGACTAATCATTTTATTGCACTATGTAATAAAACTTCTTGTGAAGACTCATTTAAACTTAATCACAACATTGATATACTTAACGGATCCACTCATGTTTAAAATCTCTAGCACTGACTGAACCTCAGTCCCAGTTTCTCAGTCCTGCTCTGAACTCTCAATTTATGAAGAAACTTTGTAGAGGCACTGCCAGAGAATAGTGGCATCACTCGGAACACATGTGAGAGTTCAGGCACAGGAACTGCAGGACTTCCAAATCAGTTCTGTGTCTTCTGCCTACCTCACCATGTCACTCTGTCCCCACCAACTGCTTCTATATGATGCCAAAGACAAGAAAGCTTGAGGCTCAGCACAGCAGAAACACCTTCACCTAAATCAAAGCTGGGAAGAACCTTTGGAACATCCTATGACAATTGAAAGATTATTTCTGTGAAGTCCTATGTAAGCAGCCACATATCATTCTTGTGTTGTGTTTGGAATAATGTAGCCAACTGTAGCAATAAGACACCCCAAAACAATATTTTTGTACATCCAAACCACATTTACAGACACACTCTGCTTCAGGTGTAATCTGAAATGAGACTATTCCAGCAGAGTGGATGCACTAGGAAATAAAAATAATAAGACATGGGATGGCAAAGTGGCTCAGTGGACTAAAGCACCTGCTTAGGCAAGCTTAGGCAAATGCAGAGACTATGGTTCCCTGCTCACAGGATGGGGGCCACGGAGTCTGGGCATAGTGATGCATGCCTATAATCCCAATACTGGGAAGGCTGAAAAACAGGAGACCACTATGAGTCTGAGCTGCATAGTAAGACCCTGTAACAACCAAATACATAAAAAAGAGAGACAAACAAAGTAGGAAAGAACAAACTTTCATCTTGCTACCCAAAGCTAAAGCTGATATATGGATAATTAGCTAATTATGAAGAGATCTGTTGAATTTAAAGCCAAGTTCTTTAAATGGTCACTTTTTCTAACCTTCACCATACTTCTCATTGAGGCACAGCAACTCTGGATGCAAGTGGAGTTCTTAGCTCATTTCTATAGGTAGCAAAATGGAGGCTTCATCTCCTGGCTCATTCTGGTTGAAAACTGAATATTTAAGCTGTAATCAGTTTGTTTATTAGACTATTTTAAAGAGTAGTGTGGAGGACCACCTGGAAGATTCTTCTTGAAAGAAGAGCCATTATCTCCATTTGGGCTAAATGTGGTTGTTTCCATGTATTGATAGTACAGAGCTGGCTAGGATTTTTCCTTATCCTTTCAATAAGCAATGCAAATTGGTCAGCTAAGGTGCTGATGTGTAGTCTTTGAAGCAAGACGATAGGGCAGTGTTATTCCACATCTATAGCTCCCCAAAATTGTGTGAGATGGAGAAAAACATACATGGGATGGAAAGCCATGCTCCATGCTGTTAGCTAGGGTTGCACCTTAAGATAAGAGGTTATAACTTTCCAGGGCATAAAAGATTACATATCAGAGCTGAAACACCGAGACCAAAACATCTGCAGATTACTCTTTCTAGATATCCTTCTCTCCTATCTATCCCAGCACACAGCTCTTACCTTCTCTCTACCACCCTCAGTTACTCATCCTCAAGCCACTGTTTTCCTTATGAATTAACAAAACCTGGGTTCCACCCTGGATTGAGGCCATTGCTCCAGCTAGTCATCACTGTAACTGGGCTTAGGGCCCCTTGGCAACCCATAACTAAAAATATACTTTAGGGTAATTATTCTTGGTATGGGTTGCATTGGAAGTGATAGATTGGAATAACTCATTATGATTCCGATAACCTTTCCATGGGATTACAAATATAAACCTCTTGGACTGCAGTGAAGACAAGGGAGGGCTCTCTGTAGAGTAGAAGCTACTGAAAACTGCAGTGGCATAATGAGACAACAAAGGGCTGCAGCAGAGATGTGCACAGAAGCATTTAGAAGCATTCTTTGAGCTTTCAGGAAGCCACCCAAGATTCTTGGAACTGGACATTTTCTTTGCTGTGCTTAGGCTCAAAAAAGTGCTTCCATAATGATGCCAAAGGCATAGTTTTTAGAACCAAATTCTTGCTAATCTTTACTGAACATAGATGAGCTTGAGTTAGGAGTATTTCTGCATGTGTGTAAATTAATGATTAAGAGAGCAAAGAAGGCCGACAAACAAAGTCCTCCATAGAAAGAGCCCACACAGGAGTCTTTATGCTGAGGTCCAGGGGCTCCCCTTCATCACCAGGCACTGGAAGTCATGCATTCTGCACACTTTTTCCCAATCTATATGCTGAAATATTAACTCCCCATTTGATGGTATTAGGAGGATGCAATGAGGGTTGGAACCCCACAAATGGAAATATTGTCTGTCTCCAGAGAGGACAAGGCAAGAAGGTGCTGCCATAAACCATGAGTAGCAAGTCTGTTACTAGATAGTGACTCTGGCAGTGCCTTGGTGCTGGGCTTCCAGCCTCCAGATCTGTGAGGAATGAATGTCTATTGTTTATGAGTCATATGTCTATGGTTCATAATCAACCCTGCAGATGGGGATCAACAGACATGGATGTTCACAAGTGAATACATGGGATTCATCATGCTCTGAATATATGTTGAGGTGACACATCCCTACAAGGTAGGTTGTGCTTTCTTCCATGTAATGGGGGCTTGTGGAATCTTACTGAAGTTAGAGATCTCACTCAAGGATGAGCAAATAGTAGAAACATAGCTGATACTTGAATTCAATGACTGAATTACCTCTCATAACAGTTTTTTTTTTGAGGGGAGCTCATTTTTATCTGTAAAAGGGAACTCTTCTATATAGATATTATTAATTGGTAAATATTTTCAATTTTATTATATTGGAATGTTTTCCCCCATGTTTCCACTCTTTTGGCTGAATCTCATTGGAAATGCTGGTTAGGGAAACAAGAAAATAATTGAGGATGTGTACATCATATCTCTGTCCAATAAACCTCACACTACTAAAATCTTTAGAAAATTGTACAGGAAAAAATAGGGATAGAAAAATGAAGCATTCTAATAGTTTACATGTACACTCTTAGAATTTGTTTCCTCAAGATATGGTACAGCTTCTAGCAGTATAAAAAAATCAAAGGAGTTAGGTAAGTTACCTAAAACTGTATGCACAAGAAGAGGAGACCTTGCTGCTGTGGAGGGTCTTAGTGTTCCCAGAATCCTGCACCTGCTGGCCCTTTGCCAGCAAAGCATGAAAACAGGATCACAGTCTGATCATTGGACACTAGGAATTAAGAAAAACATGTGTTTATGGCACAGGATATGGGGGATGCTTGGTTTCTCATGGCTTGGGGAGCATTTTGAACATGAGGATGACTTTCTCATGTAGCCTTGGACAAAGTGTCCAATTCTCTCTACATGCAAGCACATATGCCTAGGGCCAGAGATAACTCAGTTTCTCTTCCTGAACTGTCTGGGCTTCATGGCTCCCTAAACAGATTCCATGGGTGCCTGCCAACTGAGAGTAACCTGTGTTCCATTCTTCTACATCCTGTTGGTTGCCACATGTCTCTTCTCATCAGGTATGTTCTGACTCCATGGTGTACACTCCCAGGGCTTCTAGGTGTTAAAATGCTTAAATTTTCATACTGTTGTTGTGTCACCCAACCTAGGCAATTTGGCCTTAAGGTGAAGCCATCTGTGAGGTCCATGCAGTAGGTGTCCTGTGAGATACTTTCATCATCAGCAAAGCTCACAGAGAAATTTGAGTTTTTGAATAAAATTTTGAGTTTGAATAAAAATTTGAGTTTTTGTATAAACCAAGGGCTTGCAGGTGTTTAGCATTCTTAAAGACTCATTCATAAACTATCAAAATTTTCAATTTTCATGTGATTGTTAGAGGAGTATGTGTATGGATTTGTAAACAGGAATAACTGAAGTTTTTCTCAGCAATATTGTGCAAATGTTGAGATCAGCACTTGTTGGTAGAACTATTATTTGCCACTTCTTTAAACACTAATTGTATCACAGTGGAGGTGATAGCTTCGGTGTCCAAGTCTCTGGCCAACATAGATCTGTTCCTAATGGACAAAACACTGTCATCAAACAGGCAAATGAGAAGCCATCTAAATAGTATTGAAAAAAGTTTTGCTTTTTCTTCCTTCTGTATCTGAAAAGGCAGCAGCCAGATTTGCTGGCACATTCTACTATGCCAGCACTTTAGAAGGCCGAGGCAAGAAGATCATAAGTTCAAGTCTAGCTTGAGTAACTTAGCAAGATCCTATCTCAAAATGAAACAAAAAGTAAAGATGTAGCTTAGTTCAAAAGTCCTGGATTAAATCGCCAGTACTGAAAAAGAAAAGATATGTTTATGGAAACCATGTATCTTGAATTTTAATTTTTTGTCCCTATTCCATTTATTATAATCTTTATTAATCTCTTATGGAAATATATACTAATTGTACCTGCATAAATGAGATTGAATAGATAAAAACATAATTTACAGTATCTTTTTAAAGTTGTTTTATTTTTAAAAGTACAAATTAGAATTAAAACAGAAAATATAACAAGTGGTACAGAATTTCACTTAACAAAGTAATATGAATTTTCACAGTATTTGTTGTAATACATAGTGTTGTCTTACAACCAGGTATTCACATTACCAGATATATGTATTTAAAATTGGAAGAAACAAGAAAAAAAGAAACATATAAGAAATTAAGAAGAGAAAAAGTACAATCAATTGCAAAAAGGAGATGAAACAAATTAAAGCATTAACTGCTTCTTTTCATAGACCAGCAGAAATGCACAGTACAGTTGTCCAAATCATCCTAATTTACAATGTCTTAACAAAAACATAATTTAGCATTATAAATGTGGTCATAATTACTAAAATGCATTTTGGCCTTTATTTGTAATTTGCAAAGATAGTTTAATATACCACATTGATAAAGAAAATATAAGTTGGAAGATACTGAAAATTCAACACTTATTTATAGTAAATATTTTTAGAAAACTATATTGGAAACAGATATCTTCATTTTTGTAGAAAGGTAACTTTAAAAATAAATAATTTAAAGACTCTTCCTACTTATAAGTAAGAAATATAAGGAATCCTTCAATCTTTGTTTCTTTTCTGCATCTATTGAAATGATCATATGATTTTTGTCCATGTTTCTGTTTATGTGATGAGTTACATTTATTGACTTGCATATGTTGAACTATTCCTGCATTCCTGAAATGAAACTTAATTTTTTTCCTGGAACTGGGGATTGAACTCAGGCCCTTGTACTTGCCAGGCAAGCACTTATTCTACTGAGCTATCTCCCCAGCCATGAAACCTATTTGATCATGAAACGATTTTTTTTTTCTTTTTTGATGGTTGGCTGCATTCCACTTGTCAGTATATGTTAAGAATTTTTGCATCTGTATGCATTAAGGAGATTGGTTTATGGCTGTCTTTTTAGTTACTGGTACTGGAGATTAAACTCAGAGTCTTTTCACTGAGCTATGTTTTCAGGCTTTTTTCTTCAATTTTGAAGCAGGATTTCTTGTAGGTCATTTGGTATCCCAGGCTGGACAAGGACTTGCTATCCTCCTGCTCAGCCTGTCAGTGTTGTCACTGCAGGTGTGCACTACCACATCTGGTTCAATTTCTATTTTAAATGGTTAGATTAGCCTAGGCTCTCAAGAGAATTCACCTCATTTGCCCACTGGACCATCATGTAGTTGTTTATTGGTCTGGTTGGCTGAGATGTGTGCCAGGGATAAAAAACTTATGAGGACTCTGTCCACAAGAGCAGTTTCCCTGTGTTGGTTTTGTGGTGCAGTGAGGCTGGCTGCTCTGAGGACAGGGAAGAGTTCTGGCCATTGCACAGGCCTCTGCCTCATCCCTGGTAATCAAGGCTCTGACTTCACCTCAAGTTTGAAATCACATGCCTTTCAAGCCCACTTGTTGCAAGGGTGGTGACACAGGAATCTGATGCAAGCAGTAAATCAGATCACTTTAGGGCCAGAGCTAGGCTGCTCTGTGCAAGGGCAGAGTGTATTTTCTACCATGCTGTTGTCTTTCTATCAAATTAGGAGGGGTTACAGCACCCTGACATGAGGATGTGTACAAGACCCCAGCAATTTCTGCAGGTGGTGGAGTAGCAAACATGCACTTCCAGTTTCCTAGGCATACACACCTGTGATGTGGTTTTTATATCAGGTTTTGGCTTTTTTATTAGTCCATGTTTGCAGTACATACTGATTATATTCATCATGAAGAGTTGGTCCAGGAACATAATACAGATTAATTACTTTTACATCTCTGTTTTTTCTCTTCCCTCCCTACTTCTTCCATCCCTTGGTCTCCTTCCCTTTTTTGTAAAGGCATAGTAAGAAATTAAAAACAACAACAACAAACTAATAATACAGAACAATGTCTACTGTACGGTGTAATAAAAAGTTATGTGGATGTGCTCTCTCTCCAGTTGTCTCAGTAGACATCCCTTGCCTTCATCCTGGGATGACTTATGATTGTGCTGTGACCAGTGAACCCAGGGGTTGATGAAGGCCTCCAGATACAGTAGTGGCTACAAAAAGGACTGACCATACCCTAAGGAGATCATCTTCATTTGGAGCTAGACAACACAAGATGTTATCATACTGCTCAGAGCAGGGCATTATATAACACATGTGGGCTGTTTTTGGAATTTTCCATCCACTACTTTGGGGCTGGAATAAACTGAATGCACAGACAGTGTATGAATGAAGAGAGTCTCCTTGAGATATGAGGCAGCAGCAGGACTGTGAAGACACATTTCCACCTGGGAACAGGATGCAGAGGTTAGAACCTGCCTAACACTGGGCTGCAAGAAAGGAGGATATGCATAGGTTACATGCAAAATTTAGCAGGGGCTTGACTATCTGCCTTGGGGTGGGAACTTTCTGTGGGTGAGAATGGAAGAAGACTGGAAGCTGTATACCCCTTAAAGCTGAGTGCTGGAGTGGTGGATGTCAGATGACACTCAGGGCTTACCTGGGGATGCTCTGTGAGCTTAGGCCAGGGTTTGATCCTTTTGTAGGGATGGAGTCTTGCTCTAGAAGCTGCAAGGGCTGTGGGAGCTTTTCTCTTGGGCTCTCCACTCAGACCATGCCACTGTGCTGGAAATATGCTGAGTCATCTGCACCTCTGCAGTCTGGTTATTTGTTCACCCTGCCTGTCCCTGCCCAGTATCCCCTGACTCACCCTGGCCACCAGTGCCCTGGCCACCAGGGATCCAGTGTCTGGTAGTTTCTTGCCTTGGGTCGCTTAGCTCCGGTTCCCACAGGACTCAGAGAGGCTGCCTAGTACCTGCCTGCTCTTATGTGATCTGATGCTCTCCCTCCATCTCATACTCCCCCTCCAGGTGTCAAAATTACTTCCATCATGCATCTTATCAGCAGGATACAGTCTCTCTTGGTGTATGCAGGACACCAAAACACTCAGATAGCCAAGCCCCTGGTAAGTTTTGTATGTAACCTATGCACACTCTCCTGTTACTGTAAATCATCTCATTATTTATAACACCTAATGCATATAAATGCCATGTAAACATTTTTATTCTACATTGTCTAGAGAATAATGACAATACTAAGTCTGCATGTGCTAAGTATGCAACCACTGCAGGCTTAACTATATTCAGATCTGCTGTTGGTTGAATCTATGCACAGGCGCCAATGGGCACAGAACACTGACTTTAATTTTCTGTATATTTTGTTGCTCATATATTGTGATTATGCATTAGTACATGTTATCCATCTTATCATATTTAAAGCAGAAAAGCCTGGTTTATGTGTTTCTTTCTGGACCCCAGAGATTGTCTTCCATGCTCTGTGGTGTCATCATGTGTAGACCTCTGCCAGACTCTGTCCTCATTGGTGCCTAGCTTCCTTCTACTCACAGAGAAATTAAAATTTGTTAAACCAGTAGGCACTAAAACTCCTACTGTGTAGAGGAAGTGGGCAGCTCAGGAGGCACCTCTTCATACAGCTGTTTGGTCACTAGGCATGAAGCTACGTTTACCTGATGTGTGTGTGTGTGTGTGTGTGTGTGTGTGTGTGTGTTACTGGAGGTTAAAAGCATGGTATTTGCATTGAGCTACATTCTTGGAGCTGTCTCATTTTTTAATTTTGAGACAGGATCTTACTAAGTTGCTTAGTTGCCAAGAGTGGGATTAAACTTTCCCTTCTCCTGCCTCAGCCTTCCAGGTGTGACTTTGATTCAGCTTGACTTTGTCTCTGCCCTAATCTCTGAACCTACTTTTATGCAGAAGTACAGTACTGCAAGAAATTAGTCGATAGATTTTGCTCCTTTTCTATTTGTTAACCTAAGGCTAAGTGAACTTAGTATATATTTATAAGGATTAATTTAAATGGCATTTAGATAGGAGTCATAGAACACTTGATAGATACTTGAATAGTTTCCAAACTTTGCTATATGAGCTATATATGGCAATCATTTGCTTGCATTTAACCTCTTTTTACTTTTGAAGAATAAATCCCCAGAAATGTAATGTCAAGTCCCAGGCCCTTTGTTGGTAGATTCTGTTGCTGTAGTTCCATTTCTAGCTTTTAGAAATAGTGTCAACTCAGCAGCTATTTCCCAGAAATGTATTCATGGGAGGCTTTACCACAGCCTCATCAGCATAATGTGCTTACACCCTTTGAGACTTGAGTATCAGCCCAGAGAAAAATGGGATCACAGACCAATTTGAATTTTCTTTTTTTTACTTTTTAAAAAATTCATCTTAATAAGAAAAAGCAATGAAAAAAAACAGCAATGAAACAGTTTCACAACAGGTTAGTAGGACAGTTATAATAATGCATTGCATATTATCTTCATAGTAGTTATTCATAGTACAAGATTCAGACATAATATCTTGTCTAAAAATATTAATAACAACCTTTTTTCTCATTGAACTAAGATAAATTAGCTGTATATCTATTTTTACTATCTTTTATATACATATATATTTTTTCACAACAAAACAGTATTTATTTATTTATTTATTTATTTATTTATTTTGGCAGAACAGGGAATTGAACTCAGACCCTTGCACTTGCCAGGGAAGCACTTATTCCACTGAGCCATCTCCCCAGTCCCTCAGTCCTTTATTTATTTCTCCCTTTTCTGTTTTGTTTTGTCAAAGATGAGTGTTCCATTCCAATTAGAGAAGCTGTATTTGGAGAAGTCTTAAAAGGACCTTTTCATACTTAATGCCAGTCCAAAAATTGTATGCACTTCAATTCAGCTAAATGACCCAATATAGTCCAATAGTCCATAATAGTGATGAGTTATCAGCACAACTGGCAATTGTATGAAGTTGTTGACTTGAGCTGCTACTTTGACATAAGCAATTCCCACTCTATGTTGAGGTGCATCTTCAATGATAACTCATCCCAGATAGTTTCAAATAATGTTTTATTTTTAATTTTCAAGAAAAGCATACTTTTCATGTACTGTTATAGAGATAAGTCCATCACAGAATTCACAAAAGTGTGTCTAAATTATTTGGTTGTCTGTTATTTCCCCAGCCTAAGAGAACATTGAACATTGTGTCTCTTTCAGGATGAGTCCTAAATACAAAGACTAAAACATAGCAAACATTCAAATAAGGGCTGCTCTTTCAAGGTCAGTGAAGACAAAGACATAGGAGAACCCATACTGTAACATCATGTAACTCAGTTGTGTCCCAAATTTTCTGATCAAGGAGATTATGGGGCCACAGAGGAAAGTGATCAATGATGTAGAGTGTGCCTAAGGAGAGTCACATGGAGAGAAAACATTCTCTCAGGCTTTCACAGAGAGCAAATTAGTGAAGCAATGGCCGTGACTCATCCACATGCCTGACACTGACAAAGGATCTGCAACTTGTGGTACAGGGTTACAGGATAAATCCTGGGGGGACTTGACTGACCTTGTCAGATATAAAAGCCACATTTCTTGTTATATAAGTCTTACTTTATCTTGGTCTTAACTATCCAGCAGAAAAGTATAAAAACAAAGTATAAAAAGTAAAGCCATACTAATATGCTGAGCTGTAAAAGGCTCAAGTAAACAACTTCTGACGTTGCCAGTCTTATGGAAAACCCACTACTATTATGGACTACTGGACTATTTTGGATTATTTTGCTGAATTCATGCACCTATAATATTTAAATGACAATGGCATGCCCTTCTCTGACAAAACTAAACAAAAAAGGGGATACAAATAAACAATCATTTTGTATCTGTATATTCAAAATAGTTAGGATAGATACACAGCTATTTTCTCTTAATTCAATGAATAGAAATATTTGTTGAAATGGTGTTTGAGGACAGAATATCATGTCTGCATCCTCTATAATGAATAACCACTAAGACAACAATATGCAATGTATTAATTATTGAAACTCTCCTACTAATCGATTTTGAAACTGTCTCATTGCTATTTGTTTCTCAATAAAATTATTAAAAAACAAACAAAAAACAAATAAGGGCTGCTGATTAAATTAGTTATATTTCTGCACAGTTGAAGAAAACCTAAACCAATGCCTTTTTTTAAACCAGGGATTGAACTCAGGACCCTGTGCTTGCCAGGATGGTGCTTATGTCGCTGAGCTATCTCTCCAGCATCTCTAATACCATCTTAAAGCTTAAGTTTCTGTTTCCTTAAGTTTACTTCTTGTAAATGTTGTCATAGTTACCTAGCTCAATACCACCCCATACTTTATCATACAGCCATTGTTCCCTGTATATGTTGAACACTTTTTTTCCTTTGTCACAAGCGAAGCTCATGCTTTGTAGTGTTTCTGTGACTGTACTAAATCACATCAACACCACCATTCCTAGACTCAGAACTAGAACATTACAGCTATTCTCTCCTGTCCTTTAGGGTCAGTGCTCCACCATGTCCTGGGTGCTCACACCCAACCCATTAGTAGACCTGTTTCTCTCTGAATCCAGCCTCCATGAATGACTCAATTGAATAAGCATGTGTGCCATAACAGTAGTACTTGTATGACTTTGCATATGTTCAGCAACCACTTTCTTGGTGCCTGTGAACTGTTTGCTCAGATATCTGTCTAAATCTCATGAATAGGGAAAGGGTCAGTTAACCAGGGCATTTACATAGAGAATGTTATGTTACTGCACAAGTAGAATGGTGACCTTCAATGCTGGGAGGTGAAGAATATCTCTTGTTTAAAAAGGGTACCCTAAGAATATTAGTATTTTCCTCTACATGCAAAAAAAGTCTAGACAGACACAAAGAAATTCATTTCTCCATGGTGGTGCACTGTGTCTCATGCACCATAATGTTCTCAGGGAAAAATGACAAGAGAATGAAGAAATAAAAGCAAAAGATGAAGCCTGGGATTAGGTGGAACCCTCTCTGTCCTAATGAGAGGAAAGGAACAGAACAACCATTGTAGGCATGTTTGTACATTTGACAAAGCTTACAATATCATGTGACACAGGGGTTGTATAATGACTAATGACTAGAATTATCTCAGGCAAGGTGTTTTCTTAGGAACAAAGAGTTTGATTGCTTTAGATACTCCAACCTTGCCTTCCCCCACACTTGTGACCAATTTCCAACTTCAACCCCTCCCTGTAGTGGTGGAGCCTAGGGATGAGAAAGACTTCACTTGGTCTGTTTTTCAAACAATGTGAAACATTCTCTATTTAAATAAAAACAACAATCAAACAGCAATAACATTGTCTTAAAACAGTCTGAATGTTGAGTACCACTCTAGACTCTGGACCAAAACTGGACTCCCTCTTTCTCCATGGAGAGGTCTATAGGTGGTAGCCAGTGTCCTGGGAATAGAACAGAACTTGTGGCATTTACCATATATGCCCATGCAGATGTGTTCACATGATTTTGGGTTGTCAGCACAAATGGTTCACACTTCCTGTTTAATGTGCATAGTTCTCTGAAAGGGTTAGTCTTGGAATCAACAAAAGGGGAAGGCTGGAGTCACTTTCATCTTGTGTCTGATGAGGCTGAAGCTCCAAGTTTAGGTCAAGGCCTCAGAGCCATGAGGTGGGACTGAAACACTTGCTCTTTAAGCAGCTGTGTGGGAAGGGAACTTAGACGCCAAGGTTGAAGCCACCCATTCCCTCTGTCCTGAGAAGCCAGAGGGAGCTAGAGTGGGGTGCTGATAGTCAAATCATCTCTGATCACATACCTGCCACATCTGTAAATCAGTTTAACAATATTAAAATTTGATAACAGCAATGAGGTACACAACAAGGGGAGGTCCTGAGCCTTACTGATCTCCCTTACACAGGCATGGTCAGGAATGGGTTTCATTTTGAATTATATGTGAACTGACAGGAAAGGGCCACACTGTTTTCAGCAGGCATGAGCCCTTAAGATCCCACTGTGAACAGGTCAGTGACCTAGAGTTGGAAACAACTCTGAATCAGCACTTGAGCTGTCTCTGCTTCATGTGATACTAGACCAGCCTTCCTTCCCACATTAAACACAACTCAGCAAAGGCAGAGAGGAATCCCAGGCCCTTCAGCTTAGACAATTGTTGTGGATGACAGTTGAATGCTTGAGAGGAGACAACTATCCCTGAAGAGGGCATGAGACCTTGCCTGGGATGACACTGTGAGGCACTCTAGAACTGGGCCACCTAGGGGAAATGTTATATTCTATCAAGAATGCAATTTAATTACAGAAAAATGTGCTCTACATTATTTTTAAAGAAAATAGCACTTTAGAAATGTTGCTTATCTGGCGGGATCCTGAACAGACCCGGAGTGCAGGCCTGGGGAGTGAGTGAGACGACCTGGGGTCCTCTGGATCCTGAACAGACCTGGAACGCAGGCCCGGTGAGTGTGTGAGATGACCCGGGGGCCACGGGATCCTGATTAGACCCAGAGCACAGGCCCAGCGAGTGAGTGAGATGACTGGTGGCCGCGGGATCCTGAACAGACCCAGAGCACAGGCCCGGCGAGTGAGTGAGACGACCGAGGGCCCACTAGATCCTCATTCGACCCAAGCTTTAGGC
Organism: Octodon degus; assembly: GCF_000260255.1. Lineage (NCBI taxonomy): Eukaryota > Metazoa > Chordata > Mammalia > Rodentia > Octodontidae > Octodon > Octodon degus. The sequence continues at coordinate 42,368 of NW_004525007.1, forward strand.
CCAGAAGGGAACCCTTCATCAGAACTCCCTGCAAAGAGGCTAGAGGCAAGACCCACCCAGCTGATTCAGAAGCAGAACATCTTGCCAGAGAGACACAAAGGTTTCAACTCTAATGCCTGCAGCAGAAAGAAATGGAGCGCACAGCCAAAACCAAACAACACCCAACTGGAGTAATCTAAACTTCATAGATCTGGACCTGGTGCTAAGGTAATAACTCTATCTAAGCTCTACACCAAAGGTCAGAAGAAAGTGGTACACAAAATGACAAAGAGAAGGAACAAAATGCAGTCTCAAGCCCCGAGTCCACCCAGTACAAATGCAGAAGACACTAGCACTGAGGAAACTGGAAATCACATGCCAGATATCTCTGAAATAATAGCCTTGACAGTAAAGAATCAACTACAGAAAGATATAGAAGAAATCAGATCAGAAAT
>NW_004525007.1:44202-52488 GCF_000260255.1 Octodon degus
ACTACTTTGGTGGTAACAATACACAATGTACTAACCATTATTACTCTCCTAAAATCTTGTTTTGAGATTTTGTAAAATAAATAAATAAATAAATAAATATTAAAATGAAACTCAAAAAAAAGAAAGGTTGCTTATAAGACTACACTTCAGATTTTATGCTAAAAAAACTTACATGTAGTATCATACAAGGAAGGGAGTGATTGAAAATTATGGTGAATGTTCAAATTTCAACAAAATTGTTACACTTAATCTCCCTCAAAAATCCTCCTCTCTTCAGAAATGCTCCAGAAAATAGCAAGAACAATAAGATAAGTGTGTTGCAAGTAAAGGGGAGGATTTTCCTCTCATTAATTGTAGTGTGTCTTTTATTATAATAATTTTTTCAAGATTTAAATACATGAAATTAAGTTTATATTTATATGTTAAATTTAAATTTATAGTATATGTTAATAAACTCAGTTTAATGTTAGAAGTAAGCCAAACATTCAGAGTGGGGAGGACCAGAAAGGATTCCTACAGAATAGAATGCAAGACAACCTGTGGGCTTAGCCCAGCTGGTGACATGAGCCACATGGAAACACTGGAAATGTGCCCCTGCAGCCTTTCTCTCTTCCAAGGCTCCTGTCTTCCTCATGTCTAATGTCAATCGCACCCCAAGATGTCCAGTGTGGTCTTGGTTGTCTTCTCAAACTCTCCTGCAGAAGGTGCACCTAGATTCATGTGGTCATAGCCATTTTCTGGGACAACTTCTGTGTCCTTAGGTGACCCTGGCCTATGTCCAGATCCCAGAACACTTGAGTTGACTGAACACGATGCATTGGTTGCAATACTGAGCTATTCCTGACCAAAGCTTGGGATATGAGTTCTTCAGGAAAGGCCAGGTGTGTTTCAGGGGCCCAGGCTCAACTGGCCAGCTGAGTGTGTCATTGTCTTTCCCCTGACTTCCTGTGCCCAAGACACCACACCCCACCTAGCATCTGGGAAGTCAGTTCTTGTCTGCTAGAACCATAATTCTCTGAAACAGTGAAGTATAGGATTGTCCTGAGGGCACCACCCCTGCAGCAACTCCCATAGCCCCTATCTTTCCTCTGTCCCAGTCCCCCAACCTCTCTAGTCTTCTCTAGCCTGAGCAATTCACTCCAGCAATGGCTGCAGCTTTGAGCTTTATCTGTAGCCACAAAGCCAGGATGAACTGACAGTGTGTCCTTATATTCCTGTTTAGGTACCACTTTTCCACATCTGACATTTCAATGTGGCTAATGGACAGCATACTACTTTCCAGTGATTGTGTTACCTGGGGAGGAGGTAGAAAATTTCTCATCACATCTTTGGGCCTCTAGGAAGAGTTTGCTGTTTGGTGTGCTGTTTTGGTCTAAATTTTCTCATAGTCCAAGTTAAGGGTGAAATCTCTGTCATTCAGTGAGTTAGTCTGTGTCTCCCTGTATTTACAATATGTATTTGGAAAACCCCACAAATATTTGCTACACTTAAAATAATGTTTTCTTTTGACCTTTGTTCATTCACAGATAAGAACTGTTATGGTTTGTGTCTATTTGTTTCCCCAAATCCTTATGCAGTTATTTGGGTGGCTTCTAGAGTTTGTAATTAATTCATGATCCAGTGCTGGGCTTAAGGGGGTGAGTACTACATCCACACTCGGGCAGATAATTTGCATACAAATGTAAGGAGGTCAGAGAGGCTTGTTGGCTGCCACAGCTGCTGCACTGCCCTTTACTCTTTGCTGTTTTCCTCCACCATGAAAAACTGTCCTCTTCCATGTGCTACTCTGCTTTAGAGCCAGCTAAGTATGGACTGAAACCACTACAAACTGAACTAAATAAATCTTTCCATCCTTAAATGTTGGGTGTTGGGTATTTTGTCTCAGCAATGAGAGAAAAGTAACTGAGATAGGAACCAAGTGGATTGAGTTGTCTAATACTTCTTCTGAACTTTATGCTTCTAAAACACAAGGAGATTTAACCAGGCATAGATTTTTAAGGCCAGATGACCCTAGCCTGTATCCAGACCCTGACATATTTGATGGAGAATTGAATAAGCAAATAAGACTTACAGTTTGCTATTGTTGGATACTCCAAGGTGATTATTTAGCACAGTAATTTATATTCTGGCTGTCTCCCAAAGTAATTGAAATGCTTTAGATAAAGCAGGTGGGTAGAGTGTGGAAGAAAGAGTACTGATCACTTTATGGCCATGGAAATAGACAGTCAACCAATGCTATCAGCACCCTTTGCTTACAAAGACCTGATGGTTTCTGTCCTGAGTTGTCAGCTACTGTGCTTTCAGATAAGGGGTACCTGGAGGCCCAACCCTGCTTTGAAGGCCTGGAACTTAGGTTGGTGTTGTTGGAAGGTGGTGGAACCTTCAGGAGGCCATTAAAGGAATGTCCTTCACAAGAACTGGGGACACAGGTCTCTTCTGTCTTTCTCTCTCTGCCTCCTGGCTGCCACAAGGTGAGCTGCCTCTGCTACACATTCCTGCCATGGTGTGATGCCTCTCTATAGGCCCACAGGCAATGGAGCAGTTGGTTACTGACTAAAATCTCTGGATCTGAGAGCCAAGATAGACCTTTCCTCCTTTTAAGTTGATTATTCCTGTGTCTCCTAAAATGATGGAAAGTTGACTCACTCTTGCCTAGCTACTTTAATTTCTTTCTTTTTTTGTGGCCAGCTCAGCCCACCCTGGAGGCAAGGTTGGTATGGCAAATGGTGCTGGGGATCAAACTGTGGTTCCTGTGGTTGCCTAAGCTTACCTAAGCAGGTGCTTTAGACCACTGCACTATATTGCCACTGAGCTATATACTTTAATTTCTTCAGACAGGGTGCCATGGCCTCAGCTTAGATGGCCTCTCAGGAGAGCTTGCTATATATCCATGGAACAACTGTTGGGCCTGGCCTATAACTCTCAAGTTTGTACCACCACATGAGCTTCATATTCTGTCCTTGTTTCAGACATATCATTTTATTCCCCTAGTAATGAAGTTATACAGTGTGCACTTACAAGAAGATTATTCACATGAAAACATTAGTAGGATTATCTTGCTCATAGGAAAGAGAGGGTTGGGAATATCAGTATTTTGTGGTATTGAGCCAGTAAGACAGGGTGCTGCAAAGCTGATTGGGGGAGTAAGCATGACTAGATCCCACGACATATATGCAAAACAATTCCTAGGACTCCATATGTGGATCCCCTCATGTGAGAACACATGATGTGTGGAAAGGAAAGAATGGTAATTGCTGAAGCACTCACTATTTTGCCTCTTCAGGGTAGCCTCCCTATGTCCAAGGAGATATATATATATATATATTTTATTTATTTATTTATTTATTTATTTATTTATTTATTTTTGCGGAACCGGGGATTGAATTCTGACTCTTGCACTTGCCAGGGAAGCACTTATTCCACTGAGCCATCTCCCCGGTCCCTGTTTTATATTTATATTTTTTATTTTTGTTTTTAGTTTTCCTCTGTTTTAATTTTTTTTCTTTTATCTTTTATTTGATATGAGGTCTCACTACTCAGCTCAGACTCATAGTGCTCCTCTTGTGTCAGCTTCCCTGGTGCTGGGATGACAGGTGTGCTCCACCATGGGTTTCCAGGGTTAGTGTGGCATGTGATACTGGGGATAGAACCAGGTCCTTTTGCTTGCCTAGCAGGTGATTAGACTGCTGAGCTATTGCCCAAGTCCCTGTTTTTCCTCCCTTTTACTCAGCTCAATCTCATACTGCAGAAATGAATTTCTTTCTTACCTTTTACATTTAATTTTTCCTAGCTAAAATAACTGCAAAATGTTGCCACTATTTTCTCTTATTTCACTCAATTCTTTGTTTGAGATGGAAAGAACCCAGAAATCATATCAAGAAGGAGACTCCAGCATCCAAAATCTGTAACAGTATGTTATGTTACTGTCTTACGACACAATCCACCTCTTAATGATATTATTTTAGTGCATCTATAAATCAAGAGCAGTAATTCTATGGGTACTTGCTGTAGGAAATCATCCTTCTGAATGCACTCCTGAGTTCTGGACTCCGGAAGGCATAGATGAAAGGGTCAATGACTGCATTGCACATGATCAACATGCCATTCACTTGAAACAGGGACATATAGCAGGTACAGTAAGGATTGCTGGGACAGAAGGTCATTAGGAGAATGTGAAGGACAAAAGGGGCCCAACAGAAGATGAAAACACCCAGGAGGATCGTCAGGGTGATGGCACCTCTCATATTGGCCCTGGGAAGGGTGGCAGTGTTCCTGGCATGGGAGCGAGCAAGTAAGAACATGTGTACATAGAGGCAGAGGATAAAGACTAGCATCAATGGGAACAGTGACGTGAAGGTGAGCACTGTGGGGATGTGATGGGAGAAGAGCACCATGGTAATACCACTACCAATGCAAAAGGTCCAGATGATTGCTAGAGCTACAGTGGTGCGGCGCATGGTTACAATGCTGTGGTACTGCAGGGCATGGAATATGGTGATGTAGCGGTCAACAGCAATTGCCAGTAGGCTGAAGATGGAGCCAAGCAAGGACAGGATGAACATGGTGTCAATGATGTCATCTGCTGTGGTTTCAAAACTGCCACGAGGATTGAGATAACCCATGTTTCTGAACATGATCAGAATGTTTTCCAAGATCTTATACAGGCTTCCCAGCATGTCAGAAATGGCCAAACTACAGATGAAAAAGTACATGGGGAACTGGAGGTTCTTATTCTTGATCACAGCCAAGAGAACAATGAGGTTTTCCAAAACTCCAGTGATAGAAATTAGGAAAAATATCTCTTCTGGCAAAGCCACATGGGGACAGTCTGAATTGTTTCTTGTTGTGCCATTGACATTTGCACTTGAGTGGATAATGTGTTTCATTTCTCCTCTCTGTGGTTAAAAGAGAACTTGAGAACTATTTATTTCTTCAGAATGTCTTCCTCTTTGTAGCACTTGCTGGAGGTTTGAGGACAAAAATCAGCTGCCTGAAAGAGAACATATGGAAATATCTATTGCTAAGTAAATTACAAAATTTTAAAAAGTCACACTTTCTTTGAGATAACTCAATACTCTTTGTAAGTATCATCATGTAGCCATTTCAATAAAACAATTTACTGAGCTCTTATTTTAGCCATTTGAGAATATCTTCAGTGTAATTACTTTATTAATTTTATTGAGAAACAAATAGCAATGAGACAGTTCCAAAACAAGTTAGTAGGACAGTTACAATAATTAATACATTGCAGTTGTTGTCTTCATAGTAGTTATTCATAGTGCAAGATGCAGACATGATATCCTGTCCAAACACTATTAGTACAAATCTTTCTTCTCATTGAATTAAGAGAAAGCATAGCTGTATATCCATCCTAACTATTTTGAATACACAGACACAAAATGGTCCATCATTTGTGTCCCCTTTTTTGGTTTAGTTTTGTCAGAGATGGGTATTCCATTGTCATGGCTGACACTGACAAAGGATCTACAAACTGTGGTACAGGGTTTCAGGATAAATCCTGAGGGGATTTGACTGACCTTGGCTGATACAAAAGTTACATTTCTTGTTATATAGGTCTTGCTTTATCTTGGTCTTAACCATCCAGCAGAAAAGTATAAAAACAAAGTATAAAAAGTAAAGCTATATTAATATGCTGAGCTGTAAAAGGCTCAAGTCAACAACTTTTGACATTGCCAGACCTATGGATAACCCACTATTAGGGACTACTGGGCTATATTGGGTTATTTTGCTGAATTCATGCACCTACAATATTTAAATTACAATGGAATTTAATTTAAATTCTTCTCTTTGAAATTTGTTAAATTCTTCTCTTTGAAATTTGTTAAAGAGAATAGCAAAATATGCTATGACAAAAAGAAGCAAAATAAAGTAAAAGGTGGGAACAGGAAAACTTTGGCCGTCCTTCTGTGACTTGGGAGTGGTGATGAGATCTATAGAAAGGTGAAGTGGCCTGTCCTTTTGTCTTAATTGTTCATATTCTTGGGCTTGTCCCTACAGATGTAGGATAATGGCAAAGTATTGATGACCCATTCAAAGGATGACTGCCACAGATGCTATTATTTGTCCTTCAACAGGTCTCAGAAGCTGGGTGTTGTAATATACATCTGTAGATCTAGCTACTCAGGAGGCTGAGACAGGAGAATTGCTTGAGCTCAGGAGTTAGAGACTAATTTGAGTAACTTGGGAAGGTCCCATCTCAAATAACAAAACAAAACAATTTCTCAATAGTGTCATGTCAAGAGACACTGCAGTTGAATTATGGTAGCGGAAATGTCTACTTCTTTTTCAAGCAGAAAAAGTATCAGGGCTTAAAGAGGTCTGCTTAGCAACATAATTTTGAATTTGTGTTGATTCACTTTCCAGAAGGTAACATTGAAAGCTGGCTACAGGCAGTTTCATGATGTGAATCAAATTTGCCTTGTTGTGGTGGTGGATTTAGATCTGACACCCTTTTACACACCTCTTCCTTGAGGCAGACCTAAAGTCCTCTGTTACATAATGGATGGGAAGTAGACCTACATTTTGAAATAAGCTAGGGGACAGAGAATCTGGGAGTACAGCTGTGGGCAGAAAGCGATCAGGTCCTTCCTGGAAAGAAATTTATCTCCTCGTGAAGGAGGAAGGTATAGATCAGGCTTGAGGAAATTTTGTGAGCAAGATAGAAACCAGGAAGCTAAAAACTAGGGAAGAGTGACCAGCAAAATTTTGCCTAGGATGTCCAACTCATCTCCTTCCTCTGTGCCTGAGACTGTGTATGTTCTTAAACAGAAAGCTGGATTTTTTTTGAGTCATAATGCAGGAATGTATCAATGTGTGAGAGAGAAGAAGGAGGGAATTGAGTCCCTAGGACCAAGAAAGGATTTGAAGCAAGAAGTGGAGCTCACAGGAAGAGGAAAGAGAGGAACTCCCACACAGAAGAGGGAGGTGGAAAACCATACTTTCTCCCTGAGTCCTGCCTAATTGCAGGGGAGGGGTGGCTGAAATCTGCCTCCGGAAGCTTGATGGTTCCAAAGACCTCTACAGAGAAACAAAGTAGCATAAAGAGGTGGACACTGTGGACTGCAGTGGATGGTGAGTGATTTCAATCAAGTCTGGAGATTCGCATGAGAAGGAGATTGGCCAGTTGCCATTTTAGAAAGGGACCAATTAAACTCAGATCTAGATCAGGAGTGTGTTGGCTCCCTCTCAAGGCTTTCAGTATCAGAGTGAAGCATAGCCATGGTAAACACTCGGGGGCAGGGAGCCGAGTTCAAGTCAGCAGGAAGTACCTGGAATGTTGTGTGCTGAACAAATCGGGCCCTAACCTCACAGCCAGAGACCAGAAGCAGCCAAAGTTCAGTGCAGCTGGACATTTAGGCTTGTTGGGATTACCCACCACCCCAGTGTAATTATATTGCAGGCTTCTGGCTTCAACCAACATGGATCTAGGTTCTGTCTGCTCTCTTTGTCTATGAGTGACAGCAAAGACATATCCTGAAGTACACAATTTTTTCTCCCTTTATTTGCTTATTTTTTCTCTTCATTGTTTGTTCTTGTTTTATATTGTCAACATTATTTCTGTTTTTTTATTATTTTGTTCTGTTCTCATTTCTTTTTTTTTGTATTTTTTCCATAATTTTATTGATAAATAAACAGCAATAAGACAGTTTCAAATCAAATTGGTAGGACAGTTTCAGTAATGAACACATTGCATACATTCCTCCCAGTGGTTAATTGCTGTACACGATGCGAACATGATATCCTATTTACAAACACTATTAGAACAAATCACTCTATTCATTAAGAGAATGTAACTATATATCTATCCTAACCATTTTGAATACACAGATACAAAATGAACACTCATCTGTATACCCTTTTTAATTAAGTTCTGTTATTTGAATATTGTAGGTGTGTTAACTCAACAAAATAAGCTAAAAGAGTTCAGTAGTCCATAATAGTAATGGGTCTTTCGCTTCACTGGCAATGTCAGAAATTGTTGACCTGGGTCCCCTAAAGCTCAACATAACAGCATGGCTTTACTTCTTATATTTTGTTTTTATACTTTTCTGCTGGGTGGTTAAGGCCAAGGTAAAGCAGGACCTATGCAAGAAGAGCTGGAGCTTTTGGGCCTGATAAGGTCAGTGAAATCCCCTAAGGATGCATCCTGAGATCCTGTACCTCAGATTGTTTGTCATTGTCAGCCATGTGGATGAGTCACGGCCATTGCTTGGCCAATGTGCTCTCTGTGAAAGCCTGAGAGAATGTTTTCTCTCCATGTGACTC
>NW_004525007.1:60526-68226 GCF_000260255.1 Octodon degus
TTGTCTAATGGCTGTAGCTAATGATTCCAGAACTATATTGAATAGGAGTGGTGATAGAGGTCATCCTTGTCTTGTACCAGATCTAAGAGTAAAAGATTTCAGGTTTTTCCCAATTAGGATTATGTTAGCTGTTGCATTTTCACAAATGGCTTTTACCAGATTGAAGTAGAGGCCATCTATTCCAATTTTCTGTAGGACTTTGAACATGAATGTGTGTTGGACTTTGTGAAAAGCTTTTCTGCATCAATGGAGATGATCATGTGCTTCTTAGTTTTCACTTTTTTGATATAGTGTATTACATTTATAGATTTTCAAATATTGAACCATCCTTGCATCCCTGGGATGAATCCTACCTGGCCGTGGTATATGATCTTCTTGATGATTTGCTGTATTCTATTTGCTAGGGTTTCATTGAGGATTTTGGCATCTATGTTCATGAGGCAGATCAGCTTGTAGTTCTTTTTCTTAGTTGTGTCTTTCCCTAGTTTGAGGAGTATAGGTAATACATCTTCTGTAAATGTCTTCTAGAATTCAGCTGTGAATCCATCCGGACCTGTACTTTTCTTTGTAGGTTTTTAATTACATCTCGTATTTCATTGGCTGTTATTGGGCAATTAGAGTGGTTATATCTTGTCGATTCAGTTGTGGTAGTTTGTACCTTTCTAGGAATCTGTCCATTTCTTCTGTGTTTCCCATTCTGTGAGAGTAAAGATTCTCAAAGTAGCTATTTATACTTCTCTGAGTTTCCAATGAGTCTGTGGTAATTACACCCTTTTCATTCCTTATTGTTTGTATTTGAATTTTTTCTTTCCTCTGTTTGATGAGATTGGCTAGGGAATTATCAATTTTATTTAATCTTTCAAAGAACCAGATTATTGCTTTTTTAATTCTTTGAATTGTTTTCTTTGTCTGAATTGAACTAATTTCTGCTCTAATCTTTATGATTTCCTCCCTTCTTTGGGCTCTGGGTTTGGTTTGCTCTTCCTTTTCTAGTTGTTGAAGATGAAGCGTTAGGGTATTTATTTGTTCCTGCTGTTTTCTTAATGTGTGAGTTCACAGCTATGAATTTCCTTCTGAGAACTGCTGTCATCATATCCCATAAATTATGATAAGTTGTGCTTCAATTTTCATTGAATTGTAGATATTGTTGAATTTCTTGTTGAATTTCATCTGTGACCCATTGGTTGCTGAGTAGTGTGTCATTTAATTTTGAAGTTGAGACTGTCTGAGAATAGCATTGCTACCTCTGCTTTTTTCTGAAGTGCCAGGGCATGTAGTATTGTGTTCCATCATTTGACTTTCAGCCTATGCATGTCTTTATGAGTTAAGTGTGTTTCTTGTATACAGCATATTGTTGGATTTTGCTTCCTAACCTACTGTGCCAGTCTATTTCTCTTAATTGGTGAATTGAGTCCATTCACATTGATGCTTAGAATTGAGATGTATTGACTTACGATTGACATGTTATTTACCTGTTGTCATTTACTCCTTTTACTCCTGTGTTTAATTGCTTGCCCTATTTAGTTGGTTGCTTCTGATCACATTCATGGAGCTCTGATCATTTTGGTCCCTCTCTAGAACATTTTTCAGTATCCTGTGTAGGGTTAGCTTTGTCATCACGAAATTCTTTAGCTGTTTTTTGTCATGAAAGTATTTCATTTCTCCATCAAACTTGAAAGAGAGTTTTGCAGGGTATAGTAGTCTGGGCTGGAATTTATTTTCATAGAGGACTTGAGTTACTCTGCTCCATGCTCTTCTTGCCTTCATGGTTTGTGAAGGGAAGTCTTCTGTAGTTCTGATGCAATTTCCTTTGAATGTGATCTGCTTCTGTTCTCTAGCAGCTTTCAGTAGATTATTCTTGAGCTGAATTTCTGGGATCTTGACTATTGTATGTCTCAGTGTGTTTTTCATTGGGTTGAGGTTCCTTGGCGTTCTGTATGCTTCGGTTACCTGAATGCCAGATTGTTTCCTCATATTTGCAAAGTTTTCTGCTATTACTTCTGCCCATATTTTTTTAAAGTCATTTGTACTGACTCCTTGTTTCTCATTGATGCCTATTAGTCTCACATTGTTCATCTTTGCATCACCTTGCTGGTGATGGATTATTCTTCCCTACATCCTAGTTGTTTTTAAGAGATCCTTTCTTATCTTTTCACCTGCTGCATCAGCATCTTCAAGATCTGAAAGTCTGTCTTCACTTTCACTTAAACAGTTTTGCAAGCTTGTGATTGAGATTTGAATTTCCTCTATATCTCTTTGACTCTGCTTCATGCGATCAATTTCTTTCCTGTATTGCTCATTCAAAGAATCTATCATTTTTCTAATCTTCTCTATTTTTTTTTCAATGTCTTCTTTAGAAGCTTCTATAAATTCTTTTAGTGCAGTGCTATTTTCAGATTGGGTTTCCTCCCTATATTTCTGTAATTGATTCTTTACTTCACATGCTATGAGTTCTGAGAATTCTTTTTTGTTTCAGGAAAGAATTGCACTCTGAGTTCCTCTATAACTCTCTGCTCTTGCTTATTTACTATTGACGCTATTAATTCATGCATTTGAGTCAAGCTAGTGTCCTCTGCACTTGTTCTGTGTGGGCAATCGGTTTTCTCCATATGTTTCTCCATTTTATTCTTTACTGCAGATGTTATTAATTCAGGGATTTCCTTTTTTATTTCCAGTCTGAGTTCCTCTATACCTTTTTGCAGCTGTTTCTTTTTTTCAGAAGTTTGATTCATTGCTTTTAGCTGTGTGATTCCCAATTTGTTTTGTGTTAGTGTCCTCTGCACTTGTTATGGGTGGGCCTGGGTTCTGAGGTTGCATTTTGTTCCTTCTCGTCATTTTGTGTAGCACTGTCTTCTGACTTTTGTTGTAGATCTTCGTTGTAGTTATAACCTTAGCACATACTGAAGTTCAGGTGCAGATCTACAAAGTTTGGATTTATCCAGCTGTGCCTGGCTTTGGTCTGGCTGTTGTGCTCAGCTCCTTTCTGCTGTTTCCCTTGAGGGTGAACCCTTTGTGCCTCTCTGGCAAGATTTTCTGTTCCTGGACTAGCTGGGTGGTTCTCTCCTCTACACTCTCTGTAGAGATTGCAGCTGCAGAGTTACACAGCTGTTCTCATTTCTCCTTTTTTTCTTTCCTTTTTGTCTTCTTCAAGTTTTCCAAAGCTTTCGTAAACTTTTATCCTTTAGCATTGCTTCTAATCTCTTTCTCCTATTTCTCCATTTTCCCCCTAATCTCTTTTAAATTTTGCTCCTTGAAGGGGCAATTGTCATATTAAGGGCCTATTTTCTGTATATAATTTTCTGGTTTATTTGAGACTTTGTAATATAACTATAAATCTTGTTCATATATTTAAAGGTGGAAAATTAATAATTATCATAGCCTGTCATTTTCTGGGCTGTGCTTAATGCTATTGTTATTATTGAGTATACTATATTAGCTAAGGTAACCTAGCTGCTCTAATCAGTTATTCTTCCTTGTATGCCAACACTGAGATTGCCTGAGTGTCATAAATAATACTATAGGCCAGTACCAACGGAGCAGTGGCTAGGTCAAACAGATAGCAACTTCTCACCCCTAATAAACTGAAGAGGTATGATCTTGTATCTGATTCAAAACACAAAAGGCAGCTGTACCTGGACAATATCTCTGAAAGTCAGTCAATTCCTAAGTGTTCTCAATTCTAGCAAGAAAGCTACCTACTAAACACAATTTATAAGCATCAACACATAAATTAAAGTAAAATAAAATCTAGAAAATGAGAAGACATGGGTGCAAGATGAAACCCAGACTTCCAGATCAGCAAAAGCAAACTTGGAGCAATGAGATGGAACAATTCAAAAGCTGCCCACTTGAACACTCTAAAATGGTAGCCATGGAAGTAAAAAACCGGATAAATTGCTCAGATAAGTGAAGAGATTATGACCTTAATGAAGGACACGGTTAGTGAGTCTAGAGTAGGCCCAAATTTAAGGGGCCAGGGAGATAGCTCAGTAGATTAAACACTTGCCTGGCAAGTGTAAAGACATGAGTTCAATCTCCAGTTCCACAAAAAAAAATTCTTTTAAAAAAATAGAGGAGCTTAGAAAAATGATGGAAATAATGAATATCCAATATATAAAAGGAATAAAATCTATGAAACAGATTCAAGCAAATATCCAAGAAATTAAAAATTTATTTGAAAGTATATGCAACAGAATTAGCTAGAATTAGCTAATATAGAATATCAGATTTAGAAGACATGTTTGTGGTTAGTGATAATAAGAAAAAGAGTTCTTAAAAATGATAAAGGAATACAAATGTCCAACAGCTGCTAGATGCTGCAGAGTCATCTAAGATTGATCAGAGTCAGTGAAAAAGCAGGAGATAGTGCAAATGACATAAAAATCTGTTCATAGAAGTAATTAAAATGAAAATTTTATCCATATCTTTCACTCTGTACTAAACTAAAATCTAAATGCATCAAAGATCTATATATAAAAGCAGACATTGAATCTGTGGAGAATAAAACAAATATAACTCTTGAAGATGTTGGTATGGGGGGGCCTGGCCCTAGCTCAGGCCTTTAAGTGGCTGCTTCCACAAAACTGTCAGCCTCAGGTTGCTGGAGTTCGAACCTCACACATCTCCCACTGACCAAAAGTGCCCTGAAGGCATTCGAGAAAAAAAAAAAAGTTGGTATGGGCAAAGATATTATGAACAAAACCCCAAACACAGGGGAACTATCACAAAGAATCAATGACTAAATGTCATACAAAATCTGTTCACAGAAGGAATGGCAGAAAAGTTCCTAGGCATGGAAAAATAATTTAACATAAGTGAGGCATATAGAACTCCAACTAGCCATGATGAATAAACTACACCAAAGCACATAGTAGTCTAGATTCCTTAATACAAGAGCAGAATACTTAAAGCTGTTTCAGAAAAACAAATCACCCACAAAGAAAAGCCCATCAAAACCATGGCAAACTTCTCAACATAAACTTTTTTTTTTTTTTTTAAAGCCCATCAAAACCATGGCAAACTTCTCAACATAAACTTTTTTTTTTTTTTTTAGTGGAAAGATATTTTTTTTTCTTACTTTATTGCACTTTTAGGTATGCCATTGAATTTTGGTTTTTTTTTTTTTTGTTTTTTTTTTTTGATGGTTTGTTTTCTTTGACATCAGTTTTTTTATTTTAAAGAAAAAAAATAAAAACAATGATAGAAAATCTCAAAAGAAGATTTTAGGAGAGTAACAATGGTTACTACATTGTGTATTGTTACTGCCAAAGTAGTTTCTCATATTACAAGATATAGGTAAGAAATAATAAATAAACAACACAGGCACAAACCTCTTCAACATAAACTCCTAAGTCAAGGAAAATTTGGCGTATTTCAAGCTCTAAAAGGAAGCAACCATGGTTCAAGAGACCCAGTCCTAGCCCAGGTCCAAAGAGTGTGTGGGAGAGCTTCCTGCTACCCTGCACCGGTGGGACCTGCTGGTCCCAGCACAGACGCAGCATGTGTAAGACCCCCTTCCATCCCCTTGGGACACCCCCCAACACTACGTAGCACCTACCCTTCCCACCAGCTGAGTAGGAAATTCTGCCACAATCCGGGAAAAAGCAGACCCAGTCCTGGCAGAGGCCCGGTGAGTGTGTGGAAAAGCTTCCTGCTACCCTGTGCCGGCAGGACCTATTGGTGCCAGCCCGGGTGCAGCGTGGGTGAGACCCTCTGCCACCCTCTTGGGACGCCCCCATGACTCTGTAGAACCCCGCCCACCCCGCCATCCAAGTAGGAATTTCTGTCGAGTTCTGGGAACCTGTGAGCCACTCCTAGCCCAGGACCAATGAGTGTGTGGGAGAGCTGCCTCTCCCCCCTATTCCCCCTTGTCCCCTCCAGACTCAGCTCAGGCCTGGCATACAGGCCTGCGTGAAACCCTGCAGCTGCAATCCCTGCCAAGAGTGTAAGGACATAACCATCCAGTTACTCCAGGAGCAGAACATCTTGCCAGAGGGGCATAATAGGTTCACCCACAAGGGCAGCAACAGGAAAGTGCTGAGCACATCAGCCACACCCAAACAGGCACAGCTGGATAAATCCAAACTTTGTAGATCTACACCTGAACTTCAGTAGGTGCTAAGGTTATAACTGCCACAAAGAACTACAACAAAGTCAGAAGACAGTGCTTCACAAAATGATGAGAAGGAACAAAATGCAATCTCAGAACCCAAGCCCACCCATAACAAGTGCAGAGGACACACACAGAACAAGTTGGAAATCACACAGCTGAAAGCAAAAAAATCAATGGCTTCTGAGATAAAGAAACAACTGCACGGGGCTGGTGAGATGGCTCAGTGATCTAAAGCATCTACTTAGAACAAGCTTAGTGAAGCACAGGGACCACGGTTCAATTCCCAGCACCACATGCCAGCCCGCCCCGCCCCCTGGTGGGCTGAGCTGGCCACACACACACACACACACACACAAATAAATAAATAAAATTTAAAAAAGAAAAAAGAAAAAGCAAGAGCTGCAGAAAGATATAGAGGAACTCAGATTAGAAATAAAAAAGAAATCCCTGAATTAATAACATCAGTAAAGAATCAAATGGAGAAACATGTGGAAGAAACACAATGCCCACGCAGAACAAGTGCAGAGGACACTAGCTCGGCTCAAATGTATGAATTAATAGTGTTGATAGTAAATAAGCAACAGTAGAAAGTTACAGAGGAACTCAGAGCAGAATTCTTTTCTGAAATAAAAAAAGAATTCTCAGAACGCATAGCATCTGAAGTAAAGAATCAACTACAGAAACATGGGGAGGAAACACAATCTGAAAAAAACACTGCAGTAAAAGAATTTATAACTGCTTCTAAAGAAGATATTCTTTTAAAAAATAGAGGAGATTAGGAAAATGTCAGATTCCTTGAATGAGCAATACAGGAAAGAAATAGATTGCATGGAGCAGAGTCAAAGAGATAAAGAGGAAATTCAAATTTCAATCACAAGCTTGCAAAACTGTTTAAGTGAAGATGAAGACAGAGTTTCAGATCTTGAAGACGCTGGTGCAGCTAGTGAAAAGGTAAGAAAGGATCTCTTAAAAACAACTAGAATGCAGGAAAGAATAATCCATCACCTGCAAGATGATGCAAAGATGAACAATGTGAGACTCATAGGTATCAATGAGAAAGAAGGAATCAATACAAATGACATTTAAAAAATATGGGCAGAAATAATAGCAGAAAACTTCGCAAATATGAGGAAACAATCTGACATTCAGGTAACCGAAGGATACAGAACTCCAAGTAACCTTAACCCAATGAAAAACACACTGAGACACATAATAGTCAAGATCCCAGAAATTCAGCACAAGAATAATCTACTGAAAGTGGCTAGAGAAAAGAAGTAGATCACATTCAAAGAAACCCCATCACAATTACAGCAGACTTCTCTTCACAAACCATGAAGGCAAGAAGAACATGGAGCAGAGTACTTCGAGTCCTCTATGAAAACAAATTCCAGCCCAGACTACTATACCCTGCAAAACTCTCAAGTTTGATGGAGAAGTGAAACACTTTCATGACAAAGAACAGCTAAAGAATTTCATGAAGACAAAGCTAACACTACACAGGCTACTGAAAGATGTTCTAGAGAGGGACCAAATGATCAGAACTCCACAGATGAGATCAGAAGCAACCAACTAAACAGGGCAAGTAATT
>NW_004525007.1:68326-69549 GCF_000260255.1 Octodon degus
TCAATACACCTCAATTCTAACTATCAAAGTAAATGGACTCAATTCACCAATTAAGAGAAATAGACTGGCACAGTGGATTAGGAAATAAAATCCAACAATATACTGTATACAAGAAACACATTTAACTCATAAAGACATGCATAGGCTGAAAGTCAAAGGATGGAACACAGTACTACATGCCAGAGCACTTCAGAATAAAGCAGGGGTAGCAATCCTGTTCTCAAACAGTCTCAACTTCAAACCAACAATGATCAAGTGAAATAAAGAAGGCCAATATATACTGGTTAGGGAAAAATACAAGAGGAAGAGGTAACACTCATAAATATGTATGCACCAAAGATGGGAGCACACAAATATATAAAGCAAATCTTAATGGACATGAAAAATCTAATATCCAATACCACAATTTTAACAGGAGAACTTAACACTCCCTTATCCCCAAAAGATAGATCAACCAGACAAAAATAAGCAAAGAAATAACAGAACTGAACCAGAGCACGAATCAAAAGTACTTGGTGGACATATAGAGAGTGTTCCACCCAAACAGAGTTGAATACACATTTTTCTCAGCTGCACATGGGTCATTTTCTAAAATAGACCACATACTGGTCCATAAGTCATACTTAGGTATATTTAAGAAAACAGAAATTATCCTATGCACATTATCTGACCACAGCGCAATGAAACTGGAAATAAATGACAAAAGAAACAGAAAAAAATCCCTAAATACATGGAAATTAAATGACGCCCTACTCAGCAATCAATGGGTCACAGATGAAATTCAACAATATCTACAATTCAATGAAAATTAAAGCACAACTTATCAGAATTTATGGGATACGATGAAAGAAGTTCTCAGAGGGAAATTCATAGCTGTGAATTCACACATTAGGAAAACAGAATGGGAACAAATAAATATCCTAATGCTGCACCTTTAATAATTAGCAAAGGAAGAGCAAATCAAACTCAGAGCCCAAAGACAGGAGGAAATCATAAAGATTAGCGCAGAAATTAATTCAATTGAGACGAAGAAAACTATTCAAAGAATTAAAAAACAAAAAGCTGGTTGTTTCAAAGATTAAATAAAATCAATAAGCCCCTCGTTAACCTCATGAAGAAGAGGAAAGAAAAAAATCAAATACAAGCAATAAGGAATGAAAAGGGTGTAATTACCTCAGACCCAGTGGACATTCTCATGATTATCAATAGCTACTTTAAGAATC
>NW_004525007.1:72481-73574 GCF_000260255.1 Octodon degus
AAGGCTACTGTGATAAAATCAGCATGGTATTGGCATCAAAATAGACCTGAGGATCAATGGAATAAAAAAGAAGACACTGAATCCTCTATGAAAACACTCAACCATCTTATCTTTGACAAAGGGGCTAAACATACTCACTGGAAGAAAGACAGCCTCTTTAACAAATGGTACTGTAAAAACTGGCTTTCTACATGCCGAAAACTCAAACTTGACCCGGGTCTATCACCATGTGCTAAACTAAAGCCAAAATGGATTAAAGATCTAAACATTAAAGCAGAGACACTAAATCTCCTGGAAAAGAAACTAGGTGGAACTCTTGAAGACTTAGGGGTAGGCAAAGAGTTCATTGACAGATATCAAATTGCACGGGAAACAGTTGAAAGACTTAACTCCTGGGATCTGCTCTTACTGAAAAGTTTTTTCTCGTCAAAAGAAATTACCAAGAAAGTGAAAAGGCAACCTACAAATTTGGAAAAAATCATGACAAATAAGTACTCAGACAAGGGTCTGCTCTCTAGATTCTATAAAGAACTAAAAAATACCAGGGCTCCAAAATTTAAAGACCCAATCCAGAAATGGGCATCCGAGATGAACACATGCTTCTCAGAGGAAGAAATTAAAGAAGCGAATAAGTATATGAAAAAATGCTCCACATCGCTATCCATTCGTGAAATTCAAATGAAAAACACAATGAGATATCATCTCACCCCAGAAAGAATGGCTATCATAAAGAAATCACCGAATAACAAATGTTGGAGAGGCTTTGGGGAAAAAGGAACCCTTCTCCACTGCTGGTGGGAGTATAGACTGGTGTAACTATTATGGAAATCAGTATGGAGACTCCTTAGAAAAGTTGGTCTGGAAATCCCCTTTTAACCAGCTATTCCTCTACTGGGAATTTTCCCAGAGTACCTGAAAGCATCATATCATAGGGATATATGTGTGCCTATGTTTATAGCGGCACAATTTGTGATAGCCAAATCTTGGAAACAACCAAGATTCCCATCACCTGAGGAATGGCTGAGAAAGATGTGGTATTTTTACACAATGGAATATTATTCAGCTATTAAGAATGATAAACTGCAAGCCTTTA
>NW_004525007.1:73674-84010 GCF_000260255.1 Octodon degus
TACTAGAATTAATACAGAAATTCAGTAGCATAGCAGGTTATAATGTCAATACCCAAAAGTCAATAGTATTTCTCTACTCACACAGCAAACACACTGAGAGGGAAATTATAGAAACAATACCTTTTACAATAGCACTGAGGAAAATGAAATACCTTAGAATTAATCTAACTAAAGAAGTCAAAGATCTTTTAAGGAAAATGACAGTACTCTGAAAAAGAGATCATAGAAAATTTCAGGAAATGGAAAGATATTCCATGCTCCTGCATAGGAAGAACCAACATTGTGAAGATGGCCATACTCCAAAAATTGCTGTACAGATTTAATGCAATCCCTATCAGACTACCACCAACATACCTCACAGAGGTTGAGAAATCATTTCTAAAATTTATCTGGAACCAGAAAATACTTGGAATAGCAAAGACAATCCTGGACAATAAAGACAAGGCAGGAGGCATTAGAATTCCTGACTTGAAATTATACTACAAACCTACTTAATAAAGTCAGCATGGCATTGGCAACAAAATAGACTGAGGATCAATGGACTAGATTAGAAGATGCTGAAGCCTCTATGAGCACACACCTTATCTTTGACAAAGTGGCCAAACATACTCAGCGGAAGAAGAAAAATCTCTTCAATAAATGGTGCTGGAAAAACTGGCTCTCTACATGCTGAAAACTAAAACTTAAGCCAGGTCTATCACCATGCACTAAACTAATGTCAAAATGGATTAAAGGGGTCCGGGGAGACGGCTCAGTGGATTAAGCGCTTCCCTGACAAGCCCAATGGCCTGAGTTCAATCCCTGGTTCCGAAAAAAGAAAAATGCATTAAAGTTCTAACCATTAAAGGAGAGCACTAAATCTCCTGGAAGGATAAGTAGGAGGAACTCTTGAAGACATAAGGGTAGGCAAAGACTTCATGAACAGGAATCAAATCGCACGAGAAACAGTTGAAAGAATTAACAACTGGGACCTGCTCTTACTAGAAGTTTTTTCACGTCAAAAGAAATTACCAACAAAGTGAAAAGACAACCCACAAATTTGGAAAAATCATGACAAATAAGTACACAGACAAAGTTCTGCTCTCTAGAATTTATAAAGAATTAAAAAACACTTGGGCCCCAAAATTTAAAGACCCTATCCAGAAATGGGCATATGAGATGAACACACCCTTCTCTGAGGATGAAATTAAAGAAACGAATAAATATATGAAAAAATTCTCCACATCACTAGCCATCCACGAAATGCAAATTTAAACAACATTGAGATATCATCTCACCCCAGAAAGAATGGCTATCATAAAGAAATCAGTCAACAACAAATGTTGGAGAGAATGTGGGGAATAGGAACTCTTCTTCACTGCTGGTGGGATTGTAGACTAGTGCAACAATTATGGAAATCGGTGTGGTGATTACTTAGCTTGGACAGGAAATCCCCTTTAAACCAGCTACTCCTCTACTGGGAATTTTCCCGGAGGATCTGAAAACATCATATCATAGTGATATATGTGTGCCTATTTTTATAGCAGCACAATCTGTGATAGACAAATCTTGGAAACAACCAAGATGCCCATCACCTGAGGAATGGTTGAAAAAGGTGTGGTATTTTTATACCATGGAGTATTACTCATCTATAAAGAATGATATACTCGAAGCCTTTATATTGAAGTGGATGCCACTTGAAGATATACTCATAAGTGAAATAAACCAGACACACATGTGTAAATATCATATAGTTCCCTTAGTATAAGAACTCAAAAGAAAAAATATAAATAGAAAGGTATAATACAATTAAATGGAAAGCAAATACTTGAGGATTAGACAATGGAGATAGAGCATAGAGAAGAGCTAGGAAACATGACAGCGGCAAATGATACAGTTTTATGTCCCAGATGGGTAAGGCAATGATCTTGAGAATCTTCAGAAGATTTTTGAATCTAGCAGTTAATTGGAATGATTCTCACCCAGACTAACTATATATACTGATAGCTGTGAACTAAGAAACTTCATTGAAGATGGCAATTTGTAAGAGTAGTTTCATGCTTCAATGCCTGTCATTCTGGTCTTCTGAATACATGCTGCTTGTCATGACATGCCAGTTGGTGCTGTGCTGTCTCTCAGGTAGATGACTGTTTAGAAATGAAGATGTGGTGAAAGAAGGCAGGAGAGAGGATAATGAATGTTGCAGGACTGTCCTGCAGCAATATTGTATAGGGTTAGATTTCTGGACTTATGTGTAAACGTATATAACTCTTTATTCCTATTTTTAAAATATATTTTAATTTTTAAATTGTTTTTTCTCATTCTGTAGGGACTGAAAGTTTAACATATCAATACTTGATGAAAAATACCTCTTCCATGTTATACCTAAGATGTTTGATATTCAGACAGATAGTGAGTTTAAGCTCAACAGTCTAGATTCTATGGTAATACCAATAATCTTCTCTTCTGGAGGGTTAACAACTTAAGTTTGCAGATCAAAAATTAGAGAAAAAAGGAGGGCTGCAAGAAAAGCCAACGTTTTGGCCCTAGCCTTCCAAGATCAATTAAGCCTCATGACCTATGAGAACTTGTACTGTAACATTATGTAACTCAGTTGTGTCTCAAACTTTCTGATCAAGGAGATTATGAGGTTAAAGAGAAAAGTGTTTGATGATGTAGAGTATGCCTAAGGCAAATCACGCTGAGAGAAAACATTCTCTCAGGCTTTCACAGAGAGCAAATTGGGCAAGCAATGCCCGTGACTCATCCACAGAGCTGACAGTGAAAAAAGACCTACAATGTGAGTTACAATGTCTTGGAATAAATCTTGAGGGGATTTGACTGACCCTATCAGATCCAAAAGCTTCAATTCTTGTTACATATGTCTTGCTTTATCTTGGTCTTAACCATTCAGCAGAAAAATATAAAAACAAAGTACAAGATATAAAGCTTTGTTGTTATGTTGAACTGTAGGGGACTCAGGTCTACAACTTCTGACATGGCCAGACAAGTGGAAGACGCAATACTATTATGGACCATTTTGGAATATTTTGCTGCCTTCACACACCTATAATATTTAAATAATGCAACTAAACAAAACAAAAGGGGATATAGATGAATGGCCATTTTGTATCTGTGTATTCAAAAATGGTTAGGATAGATATATAGCTACATTCTCTTAATTCAAGGAATAGAGGGATTTGTTCTAATAGTGTTTGTGAATAGGATATTATGTCTACATGTTGTACAACAAATAACCACTAAGTATGCAATGTGTTAATTATTGGAACTGTCCTACCGTTTTGATTTGAAACTGTCTCATTGCTATTTATTTCTCAATAAAATTATGGGAAAAAATGAGATCGTGAGAGTGGGATCCTCATGATGGCAGCAGATCCTTTACAAGAAGGGGGTGAAACCTGTAATCCCAGCACTTGGGAGGGTAGGCAGGTGGATCCTTGTGAACTCAAGGTCAGCCTGGGCTACATAGTGCATTCAAGGCCAGCTCGCATTATGAAATGAAACACTGGATCAAAGCAACAACAAGTAAAAGGGGAAGAGAGAGAGAGCTAGCAAACATGCTGGCTCATCATGTGATTCCCTGTGCTACATCTGGACTCTGCAGGTCCCCAGAAGCAAGGAGAAAGCTCTCAGAAGATATGGGCCCTCTGCCTTATACCTACCGAACTTTGAGCTGAATAAATTTTTCTTTTGATATATTACTCCATCTGTGGTATTCAGTTATAGCAACAGGAATTGAACTAAGTTATCCAGTAAAATTGTACATATGCATAAAAAATGTATCGATAAAGCTATTTTAAAACCTCAGAATGTTGTGCTGTATTCTTCTTGTTGATGTTTTATGTCTTGATTCTTTTATTCCAGATAGCACAGTTGTAGAATACTTCCTCTGTCTTCTAGGTTTGTTGCAGTTTGCTGGGCAATAATTGTACACTCTGAAACTTCATATCAGTCTTCTCCATCTGTGTTCTGTTTTAGCCTACAAGGACCTGACCTCTGATGACCTGCTGGTCTTTTGCACTGTGATCCTTTTTTTTGGTACAAAACATTGTTATCAGCAAAGTGCATTTAGAGTCATGCTCTCAACTCAAGGTGTAGAGAGTATATTCAGTTCAGGAATGCTGTGTTTATAAATTTGCTGTTGCTCTTGTCTTTTTTTTTTTTACCTTGCAGAAAGATAGGATACAGTGAGTGCCTAAATACTGATGAGAATTTTCCCTATCAGTGGAAGGAGGAAATGTTAAATTATTTACTGGGTCAGTAAGTGCTCACTAAAGAAAAGTGTTTAATATAAGATGTATAAGTATATAAAGATTTACACTGTAGGATTACAATGCCTGCCTACAGAGTCAAATGTGGAAAAAAAGGCTGTATGCACTGGAGATCTAAAGGATTCAGTCAGCGGTTAAAGGCCCAGAGCTCATGGTAGTGCTCCCCATGAATCTACATCAGGAGACTACAAGGTCTGTTGTAGAAGACTGGGAAGTCTGTGCTGTAAGCACTGGCTCTAACTAGACTCAGAACATTTCCCAGGGCACCCACTTTCCTAAGCTCCTAGAGCTCAAACCTCAGGAGCTAAGAAATTGATACTCTTCCTCCTCACCATGGTCATGGTAGAATGACACATTCAGATCATGGATCCCCATCTTGTTTCCCCTTCTTGGTCCTTTACTAATGATAATGACATTTTTACTGATAGTGTCCTGCCATTTTAAGTGTTGTTCAACATTTCTTCAGTCTCAGATATGGGTCTTCACTAATGATGAACTTCTCATCCCAGCTAAGACACCTGTCAGTAGCTTCTACATGGGTGTGAACAATTGTGTCAATGATCCTTGCCCCCAAAACGATGCCTTCAAATGCCTTCATTCAGCAGGAAGCAGTCTAAGAGTCATTTCCCCTTCATAATAACCAAAAGATGGAAATGATAGGTTCTGACCTGAGTGTAAATTGTTGATTTATTATGGTGGTCATATAAAAATTGCTGAAATCCAACACCTTATCTTTTTAATGACTCATTAATCCTTCTTTCCTAGCCCTGACTTGGATGCATTTTTCCATGCACACAAGGGAGACCACAGTCAGCTCCTAAAGTGCAAGTGAAACAACCCCTCAAACTTCCAGACTTTGAGGTCTGAAAGTCTATCTTCAGTTTCATTCAAGCAGTTTTGATGCTTTCAATGGAGTTCTTAATTTCCTGCATAGCTGTTTGAATGTTTCTTGCATTCTGAGTATTTCTTGTATTAAAACGTACCAATAAAAATAATTTTAAAGTCCCTGGAATGTACTATACTGCTCTTGTCCATGTTTTATGTCTTTATTGCTTTATTCCAGATAGCACAGTTATAGAACACTACCTCTGTCTTCTGTGTTTGCAGTTTGCTGGACAATAACTGCACATCCTAAAGCTTCACATCAGTCTTCTCCCCCATAGGGGCTAGGGAGATGGCTTGGAGCCATAAGCATCTATCTGCCAAGCACAAGGACCCAAGTTTAATCCCTAACTCCACATGTTATGCCAGCCCTGAAACCCCAGTTGCACCATGCTGGCCCTGGAACCAGGTGTGGTGCACATGCCTGTAATCCCAGCACTTGGGAGGTTGTGACAGAAGGCTCACTTCACGTTTGAGATCAGCTGAGTGGGCTACAAAAGTGAGCACAAGGCTAGCCCAAACAGTGAAGCAAGACCCTGTATCAACATCCCCAGAGAGCCTCCATCCCAACAAAAGTCCATAACGCTCAGCCCTTCTTGTCTCAGGTCAGAGGATCCCTCAGTCTCCCTGCCATCAATCCTCTCTGTGTCTTCAAAGTTAAGAAAGTCTTTCCCCCTTTTTTTATTTCTGCCATATTGCAGAAAAGCTAACAGAGACAAAAGCAAGACCAAGAACTGGCAGGGTAAACATTAAATCCTGAAGTTCCATGTCCAGAACCCAGGGCATGTAGTGGCAAGATATGTTTTTCAAAGGGGTTGGGCAACCTCACCCTTATGGCTTTGCTGGTTGCATCCCACATGGTCTCTGTTTAAGCTCACCCTACTCATTCCCTTTATCTTTCTTTGGCAGGTGTTCCTCTTTCCAGGCATTTCCAACTTTATGGAGTCTCCATTATACCTTAAGCTTCACCTCACAGCCTTATGCATCACCTTTCAGGTATATATTGATTGATCTCCCAGGCCTTCTTTTGAAATCTGGTTGGAAGCCTTAATGACTCCAGAACTCTTGCATTCTTCTTACTTGTAAAACCAGCATCACATGAATAATGATAAAGCCTGCTACCAGCTAAAGCAGTAGCCAGGGCCCTGTGGACCATGGCTCTAGTGATATCTGAGTGCCTTAATGTGGGAAGCAGAGTTTGATCAAGACCAGTCTGAAGAACACAGCATCTGAGGCAAGTCACATGAATAAGTTACTCTAGTCTCAAAAACACTGGGCATCTGAGACAAGACACACAGATAAGCCATTATAGGATGAGTGGTTTCATGTGATATTCAGCCTTGCAAGTGTATAAATAAACATGCTGCAGCCATTAAAGTCTCTTTCTCCTCTTCCTTCCCATCATGGAAGAGAGCTCCATACAGCCTCAGTTTTCTATATTGTGACTCTTGTCCTCTTTTCACCCCCTCCATCCTCACCCTGAGAACATTAAGAGCTGCATGGGACATGGCACCTCAATGCTGAACTTGTGGACACTCTTCTCTCTTTGGCCCTGAAGGAGCAGAGCACCCTATGGCTCTCTTATCAAAGAAGTCTACCCATTTGACCTTCAGATCAAGCCATGTCCTGAGATCACCTCAAGGCATTTTTCTTATTATCCTGGTGCGAGGTACTTGACTTTATTTTATTGACATTAAACTCTTTAGTAACTGCACTTTCTATTTCCCAAATAATACAGGTAATGTAATAGGGGACAGGAGACCACTCTTTTCTATCCACTTGAGTTTGGGAAATATCGCAGGGCCAATCCTTCTACTGTTACATGTATTTTAATCAGAGTGAACTTTGGAACAAATATCCTTATTGAAAATCCCTGACACAGGATGACTCCATTTTGTTAGTTGTTCCTGTGAACTTTGGTCAAGACCCATTGAAGGGCACCCAGATTGGAGTGCAGCTCCTTATAAATCTGAAAACTTGATTTATTTGTGAACTTTTTGCTTTTCCTATTGTTTCAGCACCACTTTTCTGTTCATGTCACATTTTTATTTCTGTTGGAACTGAGGCAAGAGATTAGGGTGTGGTGAAGGCTGACTGGGAAAGTAAGGCATACCCTGTTAACCACAAAGTCCCAGAACCCATACAGAAGAGTTCCCACAGCTTTGTATGTGGACCTCTCACAAGAACTCAAGTAGATTTTTGATAGGGCAGCCAATATCTGACATCAATCCAGTAATGGGAGATGTACAAAAAAAGGAGAGCATCTTAATTATGCTTATCTCATTGCTGAGACAAACACCTGGCACTCAGAATGAAGGAAGTAAAGTTTTATTTAGTTTACAGCCACTTGAGGTTTCAGTCCATACTCAGCTGGCTTCAAGGTAAAGTGGCACATGGTAGAAAGCAACCTTTCATGGTGGTAGCAAAGAGCAAGAGAATGAGAAGGAAAGCAGCTCAAGCAACACATCCCTCCTTACATTGTAATGCAAATTACTTGCCCAAGGCAGGTACAGCATTTATACCCACAATAATCAATCACAAATTCCAGAAGCCACTCTATGACTGTATGAGGCTTTGGGAGGACACCTATACATAAACCATAACATTCCTCCTCTGCACCCCAAAAGACTCATGCACATCCCTTTATGCAAAAGACATTTTAGTTCATCTTTAAGAGTTGCCAAAATCCCGACAGTTTCAGCATTACTGAAAAGTCCAAGTCCCAAGTCTCCTCCACAATCCAAGGCAAACTCCTAGCTGTGAGCCTCCAAACACTTCCAACATTCAGTGGCACAAAATAAACATTACCATTCCAAAAGGTACAAGCAACAGGGGAATACAAAGTATTGGGAGCAACACAAGTCCAAAATCCAGCAGGGCAAACAATAAGTCCTGTAGGTACATGTGGAACATCTGAAGCAGTCTGTGGCAAATTGTGAGCTTCTCCACTATGGCATTCTTGGTGGTAGCTCCCATGACTTCTCTCTTAGGCCACTTTTTCTCCCTCTTTAATTTCCCTTAGATGATCCACATTCCTGGCTTTTCCAAACTTCTGGGGTTCCCACTGAATAGGCTTCTCACTCACAGCTTCACACATTGCCTTTCCAAGGGCACACTGCCTGGCCTCCCAAGCCTTCTTCTGAAATCTGGGTGGAAGCCTTCTTAACCTCAGAACTGCTGCATTCTATGAGGCCCCACCTCTTACCATCACATTCAGCTATGAACTCATCAATGAATGAATCCACAAATTAATATAATGTGCCCATCATCCAACTATCTTTTTAATTCACATCTCTGAGTACATGAGGCTTTTGGGGGCATTTTAAATCTAAACTATCACACACAGGTCAGGGGGCATAAGCAGCTCCAGTATGAGGCTTTTATGTCTGTTATCATCTTTTACAAAAATGAAAATAATTAACTTTATACTCTCTAAGGCTCTAAAGGAAAGGAGAAAACTATCTTTTATCATATTCCTGTTTGGTGCCAAACTTCTCTGTCCATCATGTACCAACACAATGTAGTTGTGTTACAGTTGAGAGACTGAAGAGGGAGACAGTCATTGCTTAAAGGCCCAATGGGCTTTCAGTTGTATGTAGGGTTTTTAAAAAATATTTTGTAATTAAAAATTTTATTTTTTATTTTATTTTATTTTTAAAATTAATTTTATTGAGAAACAAATAGTAATGAGACAGTTTCAAAACAAGTTAGTAGGACAGTTACAATAATTAATACATTGCATATTGTTGTCTTCATAGTAGTTATTCTGTATGTAGGGTTTAAATAAAGGTCTGTGTGGCTCCAAAAATCAAGTATGTGATGTAGGAAACTAGTGAATCACAGAAGTTCTAAAACTATTAATCTGATAATGAACTTATTTTGGATTTAATAAAAAGTGAAAAAATGACTTAAAATATCATAAAAGTATAACTGACCAAATAAGGATGTTTTTCTATTTCCACTCAAAACTTGCAGGTGAAATTCAGAAAACAGAAAGGCTCTGGCAAGGGCTGGCCAAATAGCTCAGTGGATTAAAGCACCTGCAAGCAGGTGCAGGGGCCAACAGTTTGATCCCCAGGCCTGCTGTGCTGCCCCCCCCAACCAGGGCACGCTGAGATGGAGATTGAGACTGGACATGGTGGCATGCACCTGTAATCCCAGCACTTGGGAGGCTGTAAATAGGAGAATCAGTATGAGTCCCATCTAGTAGTGAGACCCTGAACACCCTTTAGACCCTTCCCTAAAAATATAGAAAAAAAGGAAAGAGAGAAAGAAAGAAAGAAAGAAAGAAAGAAAGAAAGAAAGAAAGAAAGAAAGAAAGAAAGGTAGGCAGGCTCTGGTAGTTTCTGTGAAAGCCAGGAACATAAAAATACAACTGTCCTCGGGGCATATTGTGCTGCACTTCCTCTATGGAGATCTTGTTTTGTATATACATTTGCTGGACAAAAATGACCACTGAGTTATTTTCTGCTGAGTGGATGAGGAAGCTTTATAATAGTACTACTCTAATAAACTTAGAAGATCCAATGTAAACTCCAAAGCCTTGGGTGGCATGGTGACAAACCTGGGTTGCCTATAGAGTTCCACAGCTGCCTGTGAGTACACTGGGAGCTCCTTTCAGCTTCCCAGCTTCCAAGCCACATTCAGTCATTGCTATATTCCATTGCATGTCATTAAATTATATGGGCATGTCTGTATTTATAGTTATTTGGATTGTTTCAAATATTTTGCTGTGCGAATATTGCAATAATGCACATCATCTAAGAATGAATTTCCTCATTTAAGAGTAATTTCAGAGACCCAGTCCTAACCCAGGTCTGGTGAGTGTGTGGAGAGCTTCCTGCTACCCTGCGCTGGCGAGACCAGTCCCAGCCCAGGGAAAGCGTGGGCCGGACCCTCTCCCACCCACTCAGGCCGCCCCTCACCACTCCGCCATACCTCCCCACACCTCCTGCCCAGTAGGAATTTCTGCCAACTTCTGGAAACCCACAGACCCAGTCCTAGCCCAGGTCCACAGCGGGAAGGAGCTGAGCACAGCAGCCAGACCTGAGCCAGACGCAGCTGGATAAGTCCAAACTCTGTAGAGCTCCACCTGAACTTCAGTATGTGTGAAGGTTATAACTACAGCAAATATCTACAACAAAGGGCAGAAGACAGTGCTACACAAAATGACGAGAAGGAAC
>NW_004525007.1:89731-104262 GCF_000260255.1 Octodon degus
GGGCTACTGGACTCTTTTAGAATATTTTGCTGAGTTTACACAGCTATAATATTCAGTAACGGAACTTAGAAAAAATTTGGTATACCTATGAATGTCCATTTTATATCTGTGTATTGAAAGTGGTTGGGATAGATATATAGTTGCATTCTCTTAATGAATAGAATGATTTGTTCTAATGGTGTTTTTAAATAGGATCACAAGTTCGCATCTTATAGAGCAATTAACCACTAAGAAGAATATATGCAGTGTATTATTTGTTGAAACTGTACTTCCGATTTGATTTGAAACTGTCTCATTGCTGTTTATCAATAAAACTTTGAAAAATAAAATAAAAAAGAGTAGTTTCATAAAAATTCAATTGACTTTTGTAGTCCTGAGGATTGACCTTGGGACTCAGACATTTTAGGCAAGGCTCTACCACTACGTTATATCCTTAGTCCTGGAGCTGTTGAAAGAGTGCACGTACATTGGCAGTATTAATAGATACTGCCTTCCACAGAATTTGTGCCAATTTACACCTAACCTATGCACATAAGAGCTCCCCACTAGGCTCTTCAGTTAAAAGTGTCATCAGTTATTTGGGCTATTGTTCTGTGAACATAGTACCAAATCTGTTCTTGTCCTTTGTAAAGTGTTTCTGAGATCTCAGCTGTGGTTAGTGTTCTGCCTAACTTCAAGGCAGTTTAGCCTCTCAGTTTCTCACTTTCTGCTCTGTCTCAGTGCCCACAAACGTGCCAGGCTTGTCATGCTCATGTTTCCTGGGAGAAATAGCCTGTAACTTTGTGTTCAGCCTTGCTTTGGAGATGAGTTGTGCTTATCTTTGGTCCTGAAGTCATAGACAAAAAACAGGCAGTGAGAAATATGAACAGCAAAGTGAGCTAAAGATGATCTGATAGAAAAATGATAGACAAATCTGATAGGCAAATCAGAAACAATAGTAAAATAAAGCAGCACGCATCCCAGGCTGTGTTTGCATAAGTTGATAGTAGGCAGGTGGGTGGAGTGTGTCCTGTGTGGACAAGAGTTTTTGTGCAGCTCAGGGCCATTGTACTTGCTGCAGAGCTTGGACACTTCTTTGGCCCCTGTGCAAGCTGATAATACTTTAAGACATTTTAACTGTTAATCTGGCTGCAAGTCAGGCAGAAATTATGTGGTGATCAAAGATGCTGTTTGGAAGAGAAAGTGCTGTTCAGACTCCTGAAGTCTCAGAGATTCTTTTAAAGGTGGTGGCTGGTTTAAATGGTGGGTGAAGAATGAGATGAGGTGCATTGAGATTCAATCAGAGCTTGCCAGAGCTGTCCTATCCCTGGGGGACGCTCAGTCTTCCCTCCTGCATGGAGCTCCTGGCAGAGTCTGGCTGGTGCTCTGAAGACAGCCTATGTCATTGTCACACAGTGCCATCTCTTTGCAGTGATCTGGAGATCTTGCTAATCCATGCCTTCATTCTAGATGCTGGCCATAAATAGGGGGAAATGTTTGAAGGGTTTGTGACAACAGTGAGTGAACAACTTGAAAAGACTCTGTGGTACGTCATTATGTACTTTATAAAGGCTCTTAATCTTTCACCCATGTAGAGTGAAATACTTTTCCTTCCAGAACTCAGCAATGCTAATTCAGCTAGTGATTTAAACACAACCACTATTGATTGCTGTAGATTGATTTGTAAAGGTTTCCAAATGGTTTCTTGTATGATTCAGTGACTTCTGGAGTTAATTTCTCTGTGTGATTGGCAAATGGTGGCATCTAGCATACGTGCTCTTGCTTCCTGAAGTGCATGGGGTAGTAAAGTCTCACTTGCAGGAATGGCCCAATTGATACTAAGTCAAAAAAATAATTTTTACCATTTTTTTTGCTTTCTTAGAATGAGATGAACTTTAGAGAGCATTCTATTTGACTAAAGCATTGCACAATGTATACATGTATCAAAACACACAATATTCCTTACAAATATGCACAAATATTATATGTGAATAAAACTAAAACCCAGCCTTCCTATTCTCTGAATTTCACCTGCAAAGTTATTTTTGGAAACTCCATATAAAAATTACATTCACTGTCTGTACAATTAACAAAATGTGCAAAGATAGCCTTAAAAATAAAGGATATTAGTCTTCATAGTTCTTGCTGCTTCAGTATAAAATTCCATTTAAAATATATTCAGCACAGAAGGTACTCTACAGTCTGTTTTCAAGATCACATTTTCTGCCACTCACTCCACCATCTTCTACAAAGAACTTTTATTCCAGCATCTTAGGTTTCTCATGTTTGCCAAGATGCCTTACTGATTTTTGTCCTTCATAGTTTTACTACCACCCTTTTTTCTGGGATTCTGTAAATACTCTGGCTGTCTCAATTATATTTTTGTTTAAGCTCAAAGTCAGATAAAAATCCCTTGTACATATTAACTATATTCTCATCCCACATGATCTCCCTGCTCTCCTTTGAACTTTGTTTTTGCCTTGCACTTGATATCTGGTTTAGTAGTGGTACTCTAAGGAAAGATCAACTCTGAACATTCATATTTTCTCTTCCAAGTAGTTGAAAAATACAGTGGAGGGCCAGAAAACATCATATTCCTTCCTTCTTTTGACCACAGTCCTTCACTGAGATGCCCAATAACTATTGATGCCTCAAAATTTGACAATGAAAATTAAAATAACTGTAGGTTTGTGTGTTTGAAAAGATAAATTTAGAAAAATAAAGAAAATGTGCAAGAAACTGAGTTAGTGATTTCACTTTTTAAAATCTTGATACTTAAAGGTCATTGGATAATGCTTCAGTTAATTTTTTTGTAACAGTCCCTAGAAATCATGTCTAGAGGGACCTGAAATCCAGCTCCTGGACTTATACTCTATGTAGAAATAGCAGAGAGAAACAACATAACCAGTGTGAACACTACACCTATGAAGGACCTCAGCACACCTCAGCACAAGACTCGTCTCCCTTAAGACCACACATTTCTGACAAAACTGGAGGAGTACTCAGAGAGGATGCACTCAGTCTATGCAGTGGTCTACAACACACTTGCCTAAATGACTATCGGTCTCCATGCTTGCAAGTCCTTCAGAAAAAATGGAGTTCTCAGGCTCTGATCCCAGTAAATGGTTTGTTAAACTCCACTAGAAACAGATTTTTTAAAAACCCAGGAAAACCCCACTGAGTCCATTGGAATTATTGTCAACAATAAGGTCCTGAAATAAAAGTTTAAGAGACTCCATGCAGACAGATCCGTAACAAAGAAACATGGAAACATGGCTCCAAAAGTTCATAAACTTTTAGTAACTGACTCTAAAGATTTCAAAGTGGAGAAAATGCATGACAAAAATTCAAGAGTGATTTTTAAAATGATCAGTGAATCCAAAGAAGATACACATAAACAGCTGCATAATTAAAGAAGACAATGCAGGATATGATAGAGCAATTAAATAAATGTAGAGATTCTGAAAAAGAACTAAAAGTCCTGGAAATGAAAAGTACAAGTTGAAAACCTCAGTTGAAAGCCTCACCAGTAAACCAGTTCAAGCTGAAGAAAGAATAGCATGCTTTCAAGACTAAGATGATTTATTACATTCAAATAGTGACAAAGGAAAAAAAAAGAAATTATGATCAGAACATAAAAGATATATAGAATATGATTAAGACACCAAGCCTGTGAAAAAATCTATTTAAGCAAAGAAGTTGAGGTGCAGGATAAAGGGATAGAAAAGCTATACTATGAAATCGCAGAAAATTCTCAAATCTTGGGAAAGATATGAACATCTAGATACATGAGTCATTTAGAACTCCAAAAAGACATGACTAAAAAAGAACCTCTCCATGACATATCATAGTTAAACTACTCAAATAAGAGAACAAAGAAACAAAAGTTGAAGACAAAAGTACTAAATCACTTACAAAGGCAAACCCATCAATAATAGCATATATTCTAACAGAAATTCTAAAGGCAGGAGGATATGGAATGACATATTTGAGCACTGAAAGAAAATAACTGTCCATTTAGATTACTGTATCTAGCAAAATTATCCTTTTTAAAAAGTCTTAAAATGTACTTTAATAAGTTGATGCTGTATTACTGTTCCATTTCTTAGAAAAATTCCAAATTTAAGGTATCAGGGATAAATCAAACATGGTACACCAATAAAAAAAATGCACAGCATAACTACCTAAGGTAGGCAAGGCTAAGAGCTGTCAGACCTTCAGCATACAACAACCTTATTCCCAAGATTGTACTAGGCCTATCAGGAAAAGCTGTGAACAGCAACATCATAAACACAAAAATGTCATTTCTGGGATGTCCTTTACCAAGGAAAACATGGAGGCAAGTTAACACAAGTTTTTTTAAAAGGATATACTAGAATGAAAATCTCTAAGAAAAAATGTCTTTAGTACATGAAAGGTTAAAATATGGGGTATAACAGAGCCATACATATGCTTTCTGTGACCTCTGTGGGCATTTGCCTGAATTCTCACCTGGGAGCAAATAGACCAATAGGGCTAAGGTCACCGGGAGATGTTTGGGTTTTTGTGGTATGTGTGGCAGTGTCTCTGGGTGTGAGGGGTGTAGAAAGCAAATAAAACATGTTGGACAAACCCCCTGCCCCCGAATGCTCAAGGTTAATAAGATTCTAAGGAATCATCCTGTCATGGTTCTCCCCAGCCTTCAACAATTCATTGTATTTGAACTTTCAGGAATGTGCCACACAGAACTGATTAAACAAGCCACATAGAATTTGTTAAATATCACCCCTCCCTTGCCCTCTGCCCCCAGCATACTCCCTTAGAAAGTAGTACAGGCAGGGAAGACCTAACTATTGGGAGGAATCCCTAGCACTTTTTTAAGGTAGAATTCTGGCTAGTCCAAAAGTGTTCCTTCTTTTAAAAGTTTCAGAAAACTAGGCACTGCAACTTTGTTTGATGTTTGTTTGGAGTAAATTCAGCTCCAGGAACTGCACAGTTGAAAGAAGGAGGGATTCCTTGAAGTGCCCCAATTCCTTCCATTGTAGCAGCCTGGCCAAAGCATTCACTTGAAAGTTATACTTAATAATCAAAAGACAAATAAAAACTTACTAAGGTAAAGCATAAAATAAAGGAAATCATGACCACTAAGCCAGTATTGAAGAAAATATTTAAGGGTATTCTATACACAGAAAAGAAAGATATAATTATCATGAAAATATGGGAAAAATAAATTACTCTAGAAGAGTAGACAAGAAAATAAAAATTAGGAAAGAATACTATGTAATGAATATATCAACCTATCAAGAGTCTAAAATGAGTAAGAGAGAAACAGAATATTAGAAACAACTAGAAGAAAATAAAAGAATGATGAAAATTAGCACACACCTATCAAATAATAGCCTTGAATGTAAACAGTCTTAATTCTCTAACTAAGATTGGCTGTTTAAATTAAAACCCAAGATCCAACAGTTTACTATCCACAAAACATACATGGACTAAAAGTGAAAAGTTAGGAAATGATACTCCAATCAAATGGAATCTGAAAGCAAACAAGAGAGGTTACATTCATGTTTGACAAATAGACTTCAAGCTAAAATCAGGAGGTTACCATATACTGATGAAAGGAATAATCCATTAAGTAGATATTGCTAACCTCATGGGCTGGGGAGATAGCTCAGCAGCATATATGCCTGTTTCACAAACACAAGGTCCTGAGTTTGATCACCAGTACATGCTGTGCCAGCCCCAGATCCCCAGGTGTGCTATTCTAGTCCAAAAACCAGACCTGGTGGTGCACACCTGTAATCCCAGCACTGGGGAGGCTGAGATAGGAGGATCACTATGAGTCTGAACTGTGTAGTGAGACCCTGTACCAAAAAGAAAGACATTGATAATTTCAGAAAATGTTACAAAATGTCAGAGCACTCAATTTCATAAAGCAAATCCTATTGAACATAAAATGAGAGACAAGCTCTAATGCAATTACAGGTGGTGAGTTCAATAGTCTACTTACTAACAGATCATCCAGACAAAAAGTCAACCAACTGTATAGTTAAATTAGCTATAGTTCAAAAAGGTTTAACAGATATCTAAGGCATATTTCATCCAACAGTACAAGACTACACCTTCTTTTAAGTATATAGAACTTTTTTTTCATTAAACAAGAAGTTTACTTAAACAATAAGACACTTGACTTAAAGGGAAAACTATCTAGGATTCTTCTTTTTTAAAAGAGTAATTTATTCCTACTTAAAGACAGATTGCCCTATGTGCAACAGCTACACATAAAAAAGTTATAAAATTGTACTTGCTTTACAATGATAAATGAAAAACATTAAAATTCTCTACTCAAACAAGGTATGAAAGGAATTTTATGTTGCTGTCTTTTCTGTTAAAACAGTAAGAGCAAAATAACTTATTGTAACATAAAGATAAGAGCCGATGAGTATGTATGCCACTAATGGAGAAAGGGGATTATTTTCACAGAACCAGTAATTCCCCATCCCATCTCCATCTGATGTCAATCAAAACATATTGTTGGCCATCTAGTTAAAAAAGTAATAGGCTTGTGCACATATACCACTACTTTATATACAATAAAGGAATGAAGAAGAGGTAAATGAAAAAAATAGAAAAACCTATACTGTAGTAGTCAGGATGTGGTGCAACCAAATTATATTGTATTCTTGGTCTGTAAGAAAAGAGTTCTGCAGTAGAGTTGTTACAGGTTCCCTTTTTAGTAGACACTTCCTGTCTGCTGCTGGAAAGGTCAGTTGTATCTTCTTCCTCCATTTCCAACAGTGTAGGTGTGTCTGTTTCATTGACTAGCTGTCCATCAAATAAGAATCTGTTCTGCCTTATTGACAAACCCTGTTGTTCACAATAGGCTTTCATTAGTTTACTAAGTGGTGTATTTCTCTTAATCTTAAACTGCACCACAGAATCATCCAGCTCTGCCACCTTAAAATTAATGTGATAATTATTCTCAGTCTTAACTCCTTCCTTGGGCTTTTCATAGGCCATAGGGAATGCCTGAGTCTTCTTAGCTGCTGCTTCACAAAAGAGGTTCCAGGTCTGCACTGAAAGAGCACACAAGCAGCACAAGGAGTGGCAGAAAGAGGTGACAACAGTGGCCAAGGGAGAGAGCATGCCAAGTATGTATAACTTTTAAAAACTAGATCATGTTTCAGACCATAAGTAAAGTTTTAATAAATACAAAAACATTTTTGCATCTTTTTAGGCCACACTAGAAACTAGAAATCAGCTTTATGAGAAACTATAGGAATGATACAAACACATTGAAATTAAATGATATATGTTTAAAAGAAAGTTTTTAAAGAAATTAAAGTGGAAATTTAAAAATCAAAGCACAATGTATTTGAACCTATGGCACACGTTAAAGTATTTAACGAAGAAGGTTGATAGCTAGGAGTGACAACATCAGAGAAAGAGATTTGAAATAGATAATCTAATGATGCATCTGAAGGCTTTAGAAAAACAAGAACAAACCAAATCCCAATTGGTAAAAGAAATAAAACATCAGAATTGAAATTTTTAAAAAGTAGAAATGAAATGTCAGGGAAACAAAGAGTTGGTTCTTTGAAAAGATAAACAGCATTGACAAATCCTTGCCAAACAAACAAAAAGACAGGAGATCAAAATTAATAAAAAATAGAGATTAAACCGGGGATACTATAATAGATACCACTAACATGTAGAGGATCATTGAGGAACATTTTGAAAAATTATATACCCAAAATTGGACAATTTAGAGAAACTGGAAAATTTCTTAGACATATATTACCTAGAAAAACTGAATCAAGAGGACATAAAAATAAGCATAAGAGTTTTCCAGTGAAAAAAGTTTTAGGAACAGACAGGCACTACTGAATTTTATCAGACTTTATTTTATTTTATGTATGTGTTTGGTACAAAGTCTCACTATGCAGCTCAGACTCACAGTGATCCTTCTGTTTTCAGCCTCCTCAGCACTGGGATTACAGGCATGTGCCACCAAGCCCAATCACTGTGCCTGGGCTTTGAAAGAAGAACTAACAGCAATGCTCCTCACAGTATTCTATAAAACAGAAAGAGAAGAAACTCTGAAAGTTATTCTATGAAGGCAGTTTTAACCTGTTACCCAAACTTGAAAAGGATATGACAAAAAATCCGCATAGACCAATATATTTGATAAATATAAATGTAAAAGTCCTCAATAAAATACTTGCAAATTGAGTTAAACAACACATTGAAAAGATATTGTGTGATGGCCAAGTTGGTTTCATTCCAGGGATGCAATGTCAATTGAAAACATACATATTTATGATCATAATACTCCACATAAATACAATCAAGGATAAATAGCACATGATCATCTAAATGACACAGCAAAGCCTTTAATAAAATTCAAATTCTAACCACATATTTCACAATAACATCCAAAAAAAATGAAATACTTAGGAATCAATCTAACAAAGGAAGTAAAATATTTATACAGTGAGAATTACATTACTCTGAGAAAAGAGATTGAAGAGGAATTAAGAAAATGGAATAATATTCTATACCTTTGGATAGGAAGAACCAACATGTAAAAATGGTCATATTCTCAAAATTGTTATACAGATTCAATGCAATCCCAATTAAAATACCATGAGTATACATAACAGATTTAGAGAAAACATTCCTAAAATTCATTTGAAACCAGAACAGACACAGAATACCAAAATCAAAACCAGGAACAAAGGAAAGGGAAGAGATCACAATCCTTGACTTGAAATTATATTGGTCTAAACTGAAGTTCATATTCTATGCTGAATAATTCTCTTTAACCTGTACATTCTTATAGCAATCTCCTCTTAGAGTGGCAATCCAGCTTACGTTTCTACTTCATGTAAGAATGCCTCACCATGCCCAGTTGACAGGCTACTAGGGGCCATATTTATATCTGGGAATCCTAATTATTTGGCCATACTTCTTGATCCAGTGGTGGGAATGGGCATGAGATCCAAAAAAGATCAAGACTATTTATTTCATGAATTTGAAATCCATAACAGAAAGGCCCAGTGTACCGCGTTCAGTAGAATACCAAGTCTTTATTTCATTTATCCTTGCTCTTCTGAAATATGATTGTAATATATCTGTCATTAGACATAACTCTCTTTGACAGAAGTTTATTTGTCATCTATCCTTCCAAATTATAACAAAGAAAATGTTTAAAATTGGTGTAAATGTTCATATCTTGATTATGGCAATGATTTCACTATATGTCTGTTCATACATTAAAATAAATTTTAGCTACCTAAGCGTGTATATAAAAATGTACGTAAATGGAACCTCAATAAACTTCAGAATATTATGGAAAAAAAAAGAAATTATATTGGTCTATGCAGATTTTTTTGTCATATCCTTTACAGGTTTGGGTAACAGATTAAAACTACAGAGTAATAAAATCAGAATGGTACTGGCATAAAAACAGACCTGAGGATGAATAGAACAGATTAGAAGTTGCAAACACAGCTACCAACACACTCAGCCACCTTATTTTTGGCAAAGGGGCCAAAATGTTCACTGGAAGAAACATAGCCTCTTTACTAAATGGTGCTGGAAAAATTGTCTTTCCACATTTTGAAGGCTAAAATTAGATCCATGTCTATCACCATGCACTAAACTAAAGTCAAAATAGGTTAAGGATTAAAATATTCATTCAGGAGGGTGAGATAGGAAGATTGTTGCTAGTTTGGGTCCAACCTGGGACACAAAGTGAGCTCAAGGCCAGCTTGAACTGCATAGCGAAACTCTGACTCAAAAAGACAAAAAGTATAAATATTAAAAAGAAATACTAAATCTTCTAGAGGAAAAAGTAGGTATAAATCTTAAAGACATAGTGGTAGGTAGAAAGTTCATGCACAAAAACCAGACTGCATGGGAAATACTTCAGTGTCAACAGCTGAGATCTCATGTTTTTGAAAAGTTTCTGCATGTCAAATCACTCACAGAGTAAAAAGAAAATCCATGAAATGTAAAAAATTTGTAGCCAACTGCCCTTCTGACAAAGGCCTTCTATCTAGAACACACAAAGAATTTTTAAAAATCAGGCCTTCAAATTGCAAAGACCAAATTTAAAAAAATGGGCATCTGAGATGGATGCACACTTCTCAGAGGAAGAAAAAACAAATGGCAAATAAATATATGAAAAAATGTTCCACAGCCCTGGTCATTAGACAAATGCAAATTAAAACAACACTGAGATTCCATCTAACCCCAGAAAGAATGGTTAACATCAGGAAGACAACCAATAACAAATGCTGGAGAAGCTGTGGGGAAAAAGGAACCCTTCTCCATTATTGCTGGGAGTGTGAACTGGTACAACCACAATGGAAATCAGTGTGGAGATTCCTCAAAAATCTAGAATTGGAAGTTCCATTCATCCCAACTATTCCCCTCCTGAGTGTTTTTCCAAATGGGCTGAAAACATCTTACCACAGTGATATATGTGCACCCATGTTTATAGCAGTGCAATTTGTCATAGCTAAATCTTGGAGACAACCCAAATGCCCATTAACTGAGGGATGGGTAAAAAATGTGTTTTTTTTTACACAATAGAGTATGGCTCAGCTATAAAAAGGATAAACCTGAGACTTTTATTGGTAAATGGATGTAACTAAAAATCATACTCTTAAGTGAAGTAAATTAGACCCACATGTGCAAACATCGAATTGTCTTGCTAGTGTAAGAACCTGAAAGAGTGAATAAAATCTCAAAGATACATTAGATACTGTGAAAGGGAAAGAACCTGTTCAAAGGGAATGAAATACTGAGAAGAGGAGAAGGATAGGGAGGAAGATAGATAGATGATAGATAGATAGATAGATAGATAGATAGATAGATAGATAGATAGATAGATGCAGAATGGTTTGGATAATTGTACTGCTGATTTCTGCTGGTCTATGAAAAAGAGCAGTGAACACTTAATTTTTTTCTTTTTTAAATTTTGTATAACTTTTTTTCAATTTTGCATGCATATATCTGATAATCTGAATAACTAATTTGAAGACTACTTTATGCAGTAAAACAATTGTCAAATTCATATTATTTTGTTCAGTGAAATGCTGTATCATTTCTCATGTCTTTTGTTATCATTATTTTGTATTCTCTTTAAAAATTAAATAAGTAAGGGCTGGCCAAATAGCTCAGCAGATTAAAGCACTTGCAAGCAGGTGCAGGGGCTGGGGTTCAATCTGCAGGCCTGCCATGCAGTCCTTACTGCTGGGATGTGCTGAGAGGGCAGTTGAGACTGGGCATGGTGGCAAGCGCCTGTAATCCCAGGTCTTGGGAGGCTGTAAACAGGCAAATAACTACAAGTCAGATCTAGTAGTGAGACTCTGAACACCCTGTAGGCCCTTCCCTAAAATATAAAAAATAAAAAATTATAATTAAATAAGTACATAAAATTAAAATTCTATTTATGATAAAAATCCTTGAATAAACTACGTGTGTAAGATCATAGCTTAACCTAATAATGACTGAACAAGGGACTGTGGAGATGGCTCAGTAGAATAAGCACTTGCCTGGCAGGCACAAGGGCCTGAATTCAATCCCTGGCTTCACGGGGGAAAAAAAAAAAAAACAAAAAAACCAAAAAACATAAAAACGTGACAAATTCACATCCTAAATCCTTTAAAAGGGGAAAAACTGAAAGCATTTCTTCTAAAATCAGAAATAAGGCAAGGGTTTTCCCTCTCATGATTCTTAGCAGTACCAGGGATTGAATTTAGGACTCTGTGCTTGCCAGGCAGGCACTTATTCTACTGAGCTCTCTTCCCAACTCTCTCTCATGATTCTTATTCAATGTGGTATTTAAGGTTTTGGCCAGAAAATCAGGCAATGATGCACACAAATAGGAAAATGGAAGTAAAATTGATCCTGTTTGCAGATTACAAGATCCTTTATTCAGAACTCCAAAGGTTTTATAAAAATATTTTTATGATTAGCAAGCAAATTCAGTGAAGTAGCAGAGTATAAAATCAGCCCAAAATCAGTAGATTTTCTATACACCAATAATAAATTCAGTGGGAAAGAAAATCAGGAAAACAATGCCATTCACAGTAGCGCAAAGAAGAGACTAAACCTAACCAAGGAGGTGAACGATCTCTATAATAAAAATTTTAAACACTGGAGAAAAAAATTTGGAGA
Organism: Octodon degus; assembly: GCF_000260255.1. Lineage (NCBI taxonomy): Eukaryota > Metazoa > Chordata > Mammalia > Rodentia > Octodontidae > Octodon > Octodon degus. The sequence continues at coordinate 101,882 of NW_004525007.1, forward strand.
AATTAGAATGAAAAGATCTCTTATGCACATGGGTTTGGAGAATTAATATTGTCAAAGTGGCCATACTACAAAACAAATGCAATTACCATTAAAATATCAGTGACCTCTTTATAGAACTTGAAAACACTATCTTAAGAATGGACTGAAGTTCTCAAGTTCCCAAAATTACTTTAGGGAAAAGTTATTTTGCTTACATTATTATAAGGGATTTGTGATGTCTGTAAAGTGTAACTCAGAAAGGATATTTCAACCATCTAATCAAAATGGATCTTGATTATTATCTGTAAATTCATGGCAGTAAAATAATATAAATTTTTGTTGAATGTATTAACATCTTATGGTCTAAAAATGTGGGGTTTTATTTGGCACATTTAAATAAAAAGTTTTCTAATAGAAAAAACATCCATATGAAAGCACAAATACCCCCCCAACCAAAGCAGTTCTGAAAAATAAGAACAATACTGAAGTCATTATATTTGACATAAAATATACTTCACTATTACAGCTATTGTTACAAAAACAGCATAATATTGACAAATATAGGCAAAAAGACCAATATAATGTAGAAGAACCCAGAACAAACCTAGGAATCTATAGCCATTGAATTCTCAAAAATATACCAAAATAAGACAATAGATAAAACCTTTTAAATAAATGGTGCTGGAAAACATGGATAACTGCATGCAGGAGATTAAGATTAGATCCTTAACACTCACCATATACCAAAAAATGAACACAAAATGGATCAAAGTCCTTAAATAAGATCTGAAACTTTGAAAATATTAGGAGATAGCATAAGATAAACACTTGAAGGTACTGCCATAGGCAGCAATTTCATGAGTAGGACTCCAGTGGCTCAGGAAATAATGCAAGAATTGACAGATGGGAACATAGCAAATAAAAAGCTTGTGCACAATAAAAGGAAAAATTAATATGGCAAAGAGACAACCTACAAAATGGGAGAAAATCATTGACAGGTATTTACCTGACAGAAGATTAATATCACAAATAAATAAAGAATTCAAATATGTTAACATTAACAGGAGTAAACTAATCAGTAAATGGGATGATCTGAACAGATATCTTTGAAAAGAAGAAATACAAATGGTCAGTGCTTGTATAGGGGAAAACTGCTCAGCATATTTAGCTATCAGGGAAATGCAAATATAAATTATACTGAAATTTCACCTCTCCTCAGGCAGGTAACTCATAAAGAAGCACACACAAAATATACTGGGGAAGTGTGGAGAAAATTAATACTACTACATTGTTAGGGTGGTTCTTCATAAAACTAAAAATAGTACTACCATATGACCCATCTATACTATTCCTAGTTTTGTACCTGAATGAAATTAGCTGAGCATACAAACATAATACCTGCACATTGTGTTTATTAAAGTGCTATTCTCAATAACCAAGACATGGAATCAACCAAGGAACCCATAAACAGGTGAATGGCTAAATAAAATGAGGTGTATATACAACTTAGAGTATTATTTACTTACAAAGAATAGCCGTGTCATTTTCAACAAAATGAATGGACTTAGAGGATATTAAGTGGAGCAAGCTAGACATAGAAAGACAAATGTATATGTTCTCTTTCTTATGAGGAAGCTAAAAAAAATCACAAAGAAAATCAACCTGAACCTTAAATTGTGATTATTGGAAGTTGAACAGTGAGCATGGATGAAGAGAGACTGGATTTGCCCAGTGCAAACTTCAGACAGGGTGGTAGAAGTATCACACTGAAGCCTATTTGCTGCTCAGCAAAGTCTAGGTGAGGGTAAGAGCCACACACGAGAAGGGAACAAGTCACTAGTAATTTGAAGTCCTGGGCATTATTCAGTGATAATGCTATGGATTCAGTTTATCAAAGGAAATGTATTCTACAAGTAAGTATAAACTGTAAGATTATCCTAATTTCCAGCTCTCCACTCATGGATAAGAAGCATGAGACTCACAGAAGTTAAGCAGCTTGCTTCAGGTCACTCAGCAGCTAAACCTGCTTTGCTGGAGGCCCAAGCTCTCCAGGCAAGGCAAGAGGCTGTGCATCCAGCAGCAGGAGCCTGAGGACTGCAGGTCCAGCTGTGAAGCACACATAGTAAGGAGGAGTCTGTGTGGTACAGGTCTAGACACTGTGGGTTTGGAGTCTTGAGGCCATTATGGTGCCAAATGGAAGAAAATAGTATCATAAGAAAACTTGTGGATATTTTTAAACAATACTCTGTTGAAAGAGGTAAGAGCTGGGGCCAATGGTGTAGCTCAATGGCATAAGCACCTGCTTGGCAAACTCAAGGTCCCAAGTTCAAGCCCTGGTGAAAAAAGAAAAAGGAAAAAAGGAAGGAAGGAAGGAAGGAAGGAAGGAAGGAAGGAAGGAAGGA
>NW_004525007.1:104362-109964 GCF_000260255.1 Octodon degus
AAGGAAGGAAGGAAGGAAGGAAGGAAGGAAGGAAGGAAGGAAGGAAGGAAGGAAGGAAGGGGAAAAAGGTAAGAGCTGTGAAAGGAAGAATTTCTAATGGATTTACTACTCCTATACTGGCTTAGGATCAAAGCTACTAGCTCATGGTAGTTTTGATCTCACAGAAAAGACCAACAGTGAACCTGACTGAGGACATAGAAATCTCACTGATGATGGCCCAGTTCCTAGTGTTGATGGTAACTGTCTGATGAGTCCTCAGTGTGGATGCTGACAGTCTTTGTCCACAGTGTTCATGCTGATTGACCCTGTTCATAGTGTTGATGCTGACTATTTCTGTACAGTGTTGATACTCACTGACTGTACATTCTGTTGGGGGTAACTCTCTGAGTCCAGTGTTGATGATGGGTGTCTCTGTCCTAGTGTTGATGCTTCCTAACTGTGTTGATACTGACTGTCTCTGTTCACAATGTTGGTGGTGACTAAATCCAGTGTTGATGACGACAATCTCCAACCTAGTGCTGAGGCTGTCTCCACCCATAGTGTTCATGATGACTGACTCTAAATAGTGTTGGTGATGACTCTTTGAATCCTGTATTGATGGTTGTCTCTGTCCATAGTGTTGAAGGCTACTGTCTGAGTCCTGGGTGCACTGATGATTTTTCTGTGCTCAACATTCTTCAGATGTTGTAAGTATTCCTTAGGACAGCTCCAGGAATTCCTTTTTTGGTGGTGAAGGCAGTGGAATATTTGCAAGTTCATGATCTTGTTCTGAGGTCTGCTATTCACAGTATAACTTCTTATTTGCTGTCCACAAAATGACTGGAAATGATGCAGGAATGGCAATAAGCAGGTGAAAGGCCTAGAGTGGAGCTTCCTTGGTGGAGGTTAGGAACACTTGAAAGGGGATGGACATCAGCCAGCTTCCCTTCCTTTGGTTGCCTCACCAGACATTAACCTTGCCTATTGCAGTCTCCCCTTGCCCCTTTCTGCCTGAGTGCTGTGCCCTGGTTGGCTCTGCAGCTCAAGGTATCCTGGGATATCTCTGTACATCTTATGTTTTCCCAATGTATCCAGTTTGTTTATTTGTTGCTAGTGCTTGGCTTAGCATGTGCATACTTCAAGTTAAACACTTAAATAATACCACCTTTAACATTTAATACCCTGGCTCTTCATTTCCAGAGACATCATTACATCTTTTCTTTGTCATGCACTTCTTATCTGCTATCCCAATTTCCCTGAGTCCACTGGGGAGTGCCTATATCTTATTTGCACATAGTAGGATCTCCATACTTCCAGTAAGATTCCTACTGCACCTTTTATATGTACTTCAGTGCAGTTTTTTAAAGCTGTACCACTATCTCTAGGGAGAATATGATCACTCCTCCTCTACAAAGTTATAACTCTTCCTTCTTAGTTTTGTGGTGCCATTGCATACATAAGCCATATTTTGTACAGTAACAAAGAGGGTGTTGCCTAGACTGAGCAGAACAAATGCATTAAAAATGAAGCATCTAGTATTCAGATGGAAAACCATCCTGTAAAGGCTGCAAGACATCTAGATGGCTTTTACACATGACATCCACTCTGAAACAGTGAGGGCAATGTACTTCCAGAGCAAACCTCTCCTTGTGAAAGGCAGGGTACAGGACTCCAGAGGCTGTGTCATGTTTCTGAGCTATGCATCCCAGTCCCTAGCATGTGCTGCCCCTCACTGCCCTCAGGCCAGGCACAGTATCCCAAAGGCAGAGTTAGGGCTTTGCAGATCAAGCTTCCATCTTGGAGCTGGGGAGGAGCTGGTTGTTACCTGGGCCTGGGGCTTCAGTGACCCCAATCTGATTTCCACTTGCACAAGGCCAATTTGTGGGGCTCAGCTAACACTGTTGATCATGATGCATCATGAATAGAGTGGTGAAGGGTCTTTCTAGCCCCTGTCCAAGAAGGGCAAGTTTTTGTGCAAGAGGGTGACCCCAGAACCTACTCACCCTTCCTGTCTTTCCTGCTGGGGATTATGTTCGTGTGCACATGTGTATATATGTAGGTGTGCATGTGTTATGTATGTATCTGTGATGTGAACGCATATATATATATATATATATATGCATGTATGTTCACCCTATAGGATGTGTACATGAATGTGAATATATATATACATATACTCTATATGTTTATGTGTCATGTATATGTGTATATGTATATATTCATATGTTGCCTTTTGTGTGTGTGTGAATGAGGATATTATGTCAAGGCAGCTCATAAAAGTAAAAATGTGAAATGTAGATGTGTTTATCCAAAGCCTGGCCTCCTTTTTGGGCACTTCTCTAGTCTGCAACAATCAAGTGCTTTCTAGATGATGACCATATTGGAGGAGGATGTGATGGTGAACAGCATTTAATTCCTGTTTGTCCTGCTCCTACACTGCTGCCAGGGAAGTTGGAAGGCTTCTGAACCAGTAAAAAAGGAAGAGAGAATGTGCATAGCTCTGGGGCCATGTGGCCACATGTGCATGCCAGTGGGCTGCTCAAACACCTGTGCAGGGGAATGGGGCACCAGTCCCATACCATAGCACTGGTGCCTGGCAGGAAAACTTCCACCCTCTTAAAACAATCAAACCTAATTAGGTACAAGGTACTCCTAGGAAGGGATAAAAGGTGTGAAGTTTTAAACCCTAATTCCATTAGGAAAAAAACTGGCTATAGGACTTGAAGAACTTGTAGAATTTGATGATAATTTAAAGATGGACAGAAAAGCAAATAAGTTAACTAATAAGAAAGGTAACTTTAGTAAGGCATAAAAGCAACACTTTAAAAAGCATAAAAGAGAGACACAGCCCAAACCCAGGACTGGCAAGTGGGTGGGAGAGCTTCTGGCTCCCCTGCACCCGCTGGACCTCTCCGAACCAAGCCCAGGCATGCCACTTGAGTGAGACCCTCTGCAGCGCTCTCGGGACCCCCACCCACCCCTCCAGAGGCCCACCAAAACTGCCCAGTAAGTGAGAACTTCTGCCGCGCACTCGGGACCCACCAAACTTAGCCCAGGCCCAGGCCCAGAGAGTGTGTGGAAGAGCGTCAGGCTCCCCTGTGCCCACTGGACCTCTCTGGACCAAGCCCAGGCATGCTGCATGAGTGAGACCCTCTGCAATGCTCTTAGAACACCTCCATGCCTCCGGGGCCACACCAAGCCCGCCGAGTGAGTGAGAACTTCTACCATGCTCTCGAGAGCTCCCAGACCCGGGCCAAGCCCAGGCCCAGAAGGAGTTTGGGAGAACTTCTGCACCTCCTGCGTCCCTTGAGACACAGACCAGGCGTGGCATACAGGCCTGGGATGAAACTCTGCAGATGAAGTCCCTGCAGAGAGACTAAGGGCCAGAATGACCCAAATAATTCAGGAGCATAACATCTTGCTAGAGAGGCAACACAGGTTCATTTCAAAGGACTGCAACAGAAAGGAGCTGAGAACAAGATCTATACTCAAGCCAGGCACAACTGGATGAACTCAAACTTAATAGATCTGCACCCGAATTTCAGTAGGTGCTAAGGTTATAGCTGCACCAAAGCTGTACACCAAAGGTCAGAGGACAGTGGTATAAAAAATGACAAAGAGAAGGAGAAAAATGCAATCTCAGGTCCTGAGCCCAACCAGAACAAGTGCAGTGGACACTAGCACAGAAAAAAACTGGGAATCACCCAGCTGAAGGTCTGAATCAATAGTGTCTGAAGTAAAGAAACAACTGCAGAAAGGTATACAGGACCTCAGATCAAAAATAACCACTAAATGAAAAAGAAATCTCTGAATTAATAGTGTCTGAAACAAAGAATCAAATGCAGAAACATATAGAGGAAATCAGATCAGAAATAATCTCTGTAGTAAAAGAATTAATAACTGTTTCTCAAGAAGATATTGAGAAAAAAATAGAGGAGATTAGAAAAATGATGGATTCCTTGAATGCGCAATACAGGAAAGGAATAGATCGCATGAAGCAGAGTCAAAGCTATATAGAGAAACTTAAAATTTCAATCACAAGCTTGCAAAACCATTTGAGTGAAAATAAAGATAGAGTTTCAGATTTTGAAGATGATGTCACAGCTAGTGAAAAGGTAAGAAAAGATCTCTTAAAAACAACTAAGATGCAGGAAAAAGAAATTCATCACCTTCAAGATGATGCAAAGATGAACAATGTGAGATTAATAGGCATCAGTGAGAAAGAAGGAGTCAATACAAATGATATAAAAAGAATATGGGCAGAAGTAATAGCAGGAAAACTCCCAAATATGAGGAAACAATCTGATATACAGTTAACTGAAGCATACAGGACATCAAATAACATCAACCCAATTAAAAACACATTGAGACATAATAGTCAAGATCCCAGAAATCCAGCACAAGAACAGTATACTGAAAGCCACTAGGCAAAAAAACACCACACCACATTTAAAGGAAAATCCATCAGAATAATGGTAGAATTTTCACAAACCATGAAGGGAAGAAGAGCATGGAGCAGAGTACTTCAAGTCCTCTATGAAAACAAAATCCAGCCAAGACTACTATACCCTGAAAAACTCTCTTTCAAGTTTGATGGAGAAATGAAATACTTCCATGACTAAGAACAATTAAAAATTTTGATAATGACAAAGCCAAGCCTACACAGACTGGTAACAGATGTTCTAGAGAGGGCCCAAAATGATCAGAACTCCATGAACAAGAATGAGGTATCCACTATATAGCATAAACAATTAAACACAGGAGAAAAAGGAGAAAGAACAGCAGGTAAATAAAATGTCAAATATAAGTCAATACATCTGAATTATAACCATCAATATAAATGGACTCAATGCACCAATTAAAAGAAACAGATTGGCACTGTTGATTAGGAAACAAAATCCAACAATATGCTGTACACAAGAAACACACTTAACTCATAAAGAATATCATAGGCTGAAAGTCAAAGGATGGAAAATAATACTACATCCCCCAGCATGACAGAAAAAAAGCAAGGGTAGCAATCCTGTTCTCAGACAGTCTCAACATCAAATCAAGAATGATCAACAGAAATAACGAATGCCACTATATACTGGTTAGGGGAAAAAATCAAGAGGAAGAGGTAACAGTCATAAATATATATGTCCCAAACATGGGAGCACCCAACTATATAAGACAAACATTAATGGACATAAAAAGTCTAATATCCAATACCACAATACTAACAGTAGACCTTAACACTTATATGACCCTTGTATCAAAAAGATAGGTCAAGCAGACAAAAAAAAATTAGCAGTGAAGTAGCAGCACTGAACAACAGCTTGGAACAAATGGACGTGGTGGACATATAGACTGTTCCATCCAATCATAGATGAATGCACGTTTTTATCAGGTACACATGTGTTATTTTCTGAAATAGACCACATACTAGTCCATAGATCATGCTTAAGTATATGCAAGAAAGCTGAAATCATCCCATGCACATTATCTGAACACTGTGCAATGAAACTGGAAATAAAGAACAAAAGAGGCTGCTTCAGCAAAGCAGTCAGGCTCAGGTTGCTGTGGTTCGATCCCCACAACACAAGACAGCCAGTCATGCCTTGAAGGCATTCGGCGCAAAAAA
>NW_004525007.1:118369-124270 GCF_000260255.1 Octodon degus
TTCTAATGTTGTTCATAAATAGGATCACAAGTCCACCTCTTGTACAGCAATTAACCACTAAGAAGAATATATGCAGTGTATTATTTGTTGAAACTGAACTTCCGATTTGATTTGAAACTGTCTCATTGCTATCTGTTTATCAATAAAACTTTGAAAAAAAGTTTACCGTATCAATACTTGATGAACATACCTTTTCCATGTTTTGTCTAAGATGTTTGATACTCGGCCAGATAGTGAGATCAAGCTCAACTGCCTATGTTACATGGTAACAGCATAATTAAGCTTCTCTTCTGGTGGGTTAAAAACTTAAGTTTGCAAACAAAAAATTAAAGAAAAAGATGGGCTGCAAGGACAGCTAACGTTTTGGCCCTAGCCTTTCAAGTCCAGTAAGGACTCAGTGAATAGGGAACCTATAATGTAACATCGTGTAATTCCATTGTGTTCCAAATTTTATGATCAAGGAAATTTTGGGGCCACAGAGCAAAGTGATCGATGATGTAGAGTGTACCTAAGGAGAATCACATGGTGAGAAAACATTCTCTGAAGCTTTCACAGAGAGCAAATTGGTGAAGCAATGGCCATGACTCATCCATATGGCTGATACTGACCAAGGATCTACAAACTGCGGTATAGGGATTCAGGTTAAATCCTGAGGGGATTTGAGTGACCTTATCAGATAGAAAAGTTATATTTCTTTTTATATAGGTATGCTCTGTCTCAGTCTTCATCCTTCAGCAGAAAAGTATCAAAATGAACTGTAAATCTGCAGCATGTATTTGAAGCTAGCAGTTAATTGATAGGGTTCTCACCCTGACTAATTATATATGCTGATACCTGGTAACTAAGCAACTATACTGAAGGTAGCAGAGTGTAATAATAGCGTTATGCTTGGAATGCCTGTCATTCTGGTCTTCTAAATATGTACTGCTCATCAGACATACCAATTACTGCCATACCATCTCTGAAGTAAATGTTTGTTTCAAAAAATAGAAGGGTAGTAAATGAATACAAGAGAGAGGAAAAAAATGTCATACGACTGTCCTGCTACAGTGCTGTATATGGTTAGATTTTTAAATTTATGTGTAAAATTAGGTAACTGTTTCTATTTTTTCAATTATTTATTTTTTTTCTTCATATTCTGTAGGATCTTAAAGATTAACAAATCACTACTTGGTGGAAAATATCTGTTCCACTGTGAACTAAGCAATTACACTGAAGATAGCAAAGTGTAATGGTAGGGTCATGCTTGGAATGCCTGCTATTCTGTTCTTCTAAATACATACTGCTTGTCATGACATACCAATTACCACCATACTATCTCTCAAGTAAATGTTTGTGTTTTAAAAAGGGCAGTAGATGAAAACAAGAGACAAGACAAAAGAATGTCAGAGGACAGTCCTGCTACAATTCTGTATATCGTTAGATTTCTTAATTTCTGTGTAAAATTATGTAATTGTTTATTCATATTTTAAAATATTTTGCATTTTTAAAATTTTTTCTCCATATTCTGTAGGGACTTAAAGTTTAACATATCAATACTAGATGGAAAAATCCTGTACCATGTTATTCCTAAGATGTTTGATATTCAGACAAATAGTGAGGTTAAACCCAACTGCATAAGTTGTAGCATAATAATAAGCTCCTCTTCTGGAGGGTTAACAACCTAAGTTTGCAGACCAAAACTTAGAGAAAAAGAAGGTCTGCAAGGACAGGCAACATTTTGGCCCTAGGTTTTCAAGGTCAGTGAAGACTCAGGACATAGGAGAACCTATACTGTAACATCATGTAACTCAGTTGTGTCCCAAATTTTCTGATCAAGGAGATTATGGGGCCACAGAGCAATGTGATTGATGATGTAGAGTGTACCTAAGGAGAGTCACATGGAAGGAAATCATTCTTTCAGTCTTTCACAGATAGCAAATTGGTGAAGCAATGGCCATGACTCATCCAGGAGGCTAACACTTACTAAAGATCTACAAACTGGTATAGGGATTTAGGTAAAATCCTGAGGTGATTTGACTGACATTATCAGATACAAAAGCTACCTTTCTTGTTATTTAGGTCTTGCTTTATCCTGGTCTTAAACATCTTGCAGAAATGTATGAAAACGAAGTAGAAAAAGTAAAGCCACATTAATATGTGGAGCTGTAAAAAGCTCAAGTTAAGAACTTTGGACATTGCCAGTCTTACTGAAAAACCCACTACTATTATGGACTACTGGACTCTATTGGGAGATTCTGCTGAATTCAAGCACCTACAATATTTAAATGACAATGTAATGCCCATCTCTGACAAAACTAACCAAACAAGTGGGACAGAAATGAACCACCCTTTTGTATCTGCATACTCAAATTATTCAGGATAGATATACAGCTCCACTCTCTTAATTTAATGAATACAGGGGTTTGTTATAATAGTGTTTGTGACAGGAAATCATGTCTGCATCTTGTACAATGAATAACCACTAAGACAACAATATGCAATGTATTAATTACTGTAAATGTGCCAGTAATTGGTTGTGAAACTGTCTCATTGATATTTATTTCTCAATAAATTTATCCAAAAAATACCTGTTACATGTTATGCCTAAGATATTTTATATTCAGGCAGATAGTAAAGTTAAACCCAACTACATATGTTGTAGGGTAATAATAAGCTTCTCTTCTGGAGGGTTAACAACCTAAGTTTGCATATCAAAAATTATAGAAAAGGAAGTTCTGCAAGCTCAGCCAACATTTAGACCCTAACCTTTCAAGGTCAGCGAAGACTGAGGATATAGGAGAATCTGTACTGTAACATCATGTAACTCAGTTGTGTCCCAAATTTTCTGATCAAGGAGATTATAGGGCCACAGAGGAAAGTGATTGATAACCTAGAGTGTGCCTAAGGAGGGTCACATGGAGAGAAAAGATTATCTCAGGCTTTCACAGAGAGAAAATTGGTCAAGCAATGGCCATATCTCACCCACATGGCTGACACTGACAAATGATCTACAAACTGTGGTACAGAGTTTCAGGATAAATCCTGAGGGGAATTGAGCGACCTTATCAGATAAAAAAGCTACATTTCTTGTCATATAGGTCTTGCTTTATCTTGGTCTTAACCATCCAGCAGAACAGTATAAAAACAATGTATAAAATGTAAAGCCTATTAATATGCTGATCTGTAAAAGCCTCAAGTCAACAACTTTTTTTCTTTCCTTTTTTGGTGGATCTAGGGATTGAACTCAGGCCCTTGCACTTTCCAGGCAAGCGTTTATTCCACTGAACCATCTCCCTGGCCAAATCAACCACTTCAGTCATTGCCAGTGTTACAGAAAACCCACTACTATTATGGACTATTGGACTACATTGGAACATTTTGCTGAATTCAGGCACCTATGATATTTAAATGACAGTGGAATACCCTTCTCTGACAAAACTAAACAAAAAAGGAGGTACAAATGAATGACCATTTTGTATCTCTATGTTCAAAAGAGTTAGGATAGATACACAGCTGCATTCTCTTGGATCACTGAATAGAGAGATTTTTTCTAAGAATTTTTGTGGACAGGATATCATGTCTGCATCTTATACAATGAATAACCACTAAGACAACAATATGCAATGCTTTAGTTGTTGAAACTGTGCTAGTAATCAGTTTTGAAGCTGTCTCATTGCTATTTATTTCTCAATAAAATTATTTAAACAAAAAGCATAAAAGAAAGACATTATCTTTATACATTAATTAAAAAATAATGTATTGCCTCAGATGAATGAAATACAGTGAAAAAGATGAACAGTTAGCAGAAACTCTGAATATAGCCTTTTCTCAGATTTGTTCCTGGCTGCACTATTCATGGCCCAAAAACAGTTTGAAAGCTGAAAAATTAGGAGAAAATGTCCTTACCGTCAGCTCTGAAACAGGAACTTTCTGGTCCAGATGACTGAAAATGAATGCACTTTGAAGAAAAGCAAGCACACAGACCTTGGGCTGGGAAGGGCCAGAACAGATACATCACTGCAAGAGACTGTGAGTTGTTATTATAGCCTTGAGTAAATGTCATGTGAAATGAGCTAAATATTTCTGGTATGTGAAGTACAGAAGTGAAAAGGAACATTTTCCTGCATTCAACCAGTGAAAGTTTCTTCTGATGTTTCTGACAATGTTTACAGCAGATTTCAGGATTTTAATCTTGCTTTTTAAAAATTAATTTCATTCTGATTTGATTTGAAACTGTCTCATTGCTATCTGTTTATCAATAAAATTTTGAAAAAAAATTAATTTCAGAGTTGCATTCAGTTTTACAACTAAGAAATTAAATAAATTAGGGTTTTGAGGAAATGATGCTAGAAGAATTTGTTTTAAAATAGACAACAAATTTCTCAGGACATCTTGGGAACATTTGGCTCATTAATCTCATTAAGAAGAGGGAAATAACCATATTGTCCATATTTCTCAAGAACCAGTAGCCAGGCAGGGAGCTGTGTGCTGAAGCCAACCCCAAACCTTCATGTTCTGCCAAACCTTTTTTCTCCAAAATTTCATGAAACCACTCCCAATGTTTTCACTATTCACAGCAAAAGTTTTCCGTTCTGGGATGCAGTGTTGCTTGTTTTCTGTTTTCAGGCCTTGTAGGGAGGGTTGCTGTTGAATTGAACCACCAACCTGAGTTTTGTGTATGCACTTGGGATGGAATTTAGGGTCCCCCATACTCCAGTGCCCAGTGCATACATAAAACTCAGAATGGTGACTCAATCCCAATAGCAGCCCTCCCAGGCAAAGCCTGACTACAGAAAACAAGGACACTGATGCTAAGGCCAAACCAAAAGCTATTTCTGAAAACATCAGCTCTGGCTCATGTGAAGAGCTGTTCATGTGTTAGTTGACTGCAAAGGACTGGGGCAAACTCTGAATTTAAATTTGTCAGGTAGGTCAGGCAGTGAACAGTTTTATTATATTATATTAATTATATTATACTTTTTTGTATTTTAGGGAAGGGTGTACAGGATGTTCAAGGTCTCACTACTAGGTTGGACTTGTAGTGATCCACCTGTTTACAGCCTCCCAAAAGCTGGGATTACATGTGCATGCCACCATGCCCAGTCCTAATTGCCATCTTAGCCCACCCTGGGGGCTGGGCTGGCAGCAGGCCTGGGGATGGAGCCCCAAGCCCCTGTGCCTGCTTACAGGTGCTCTAATCCACTGAATTTGGCTGGCCCTAGTGAACAGTTTTTTACAGAAGTCCCCCCCCTCCAGGCTATCTTGGAAGAGGTATGACTCCTTCCAGAGCTCGGGGACCTGGATTCTGAAAAATTCCACAAAGCCAGCCATATGCCCCACAGCTCAGTCTGAGTGCTCCTTCCTTTTATCAGATGTGATCAGCACAATGTAAGAAAGTGAAACATTGCTTCTAGGAAGCCACTATCTCTATTACCTGAAAAAGTAGAGACAACATGTCCTCCACACATACTGGCAGCATGTGTCCATAAGACTTTTGTTAAAGACCTTTGACTATGATTAATAATCAGGCAAATAGGAAGTGAGGCCCAGATAGGACTCTAGCAGGCAAACAACAGGCAAACCCTGGGCAATCCAAAGAAGGTCAACCTTGGAAGGCCTCCCGTGTATGGGTTGTGCAGCCCATGCTCAGGGTGGGGAGAAATTTTAGGCAGGGCAGATTGCCTACGGGTTTATCTAAACCCTGAATGAGAGAAGAGAATAAACAAAGTAGCTTTTGCTATTATAGAGTTTTTTTAAAATGCCTCCAGTTCTACAAGAAAACAGGGCAAAAAAACTCTTCAAAGAAACAGAGTAAAACTGGCAATGACAAGATTTAAGACCAAAAGACATGGATAAGAGCTGCAACTCAACCAGGTCTCTAGGTCTAATATATTAGACTATATTATTAGACTAATATTA
>NW_004525007.1:124370-128483 GCF_000260255.1 Octodon degus
AAAAAAAAAAAAAAAGAACAAAAGAAACCAGAAAAACCTCATAAATACATAGAAATTAAACAACACTATACTCAGCAACCAATGATAAAATTAAACAAGACATTGCAAAACATCTACAATTCAATGAAAATTCAACCACAAATTTTCTGGATTTATGGGATGCAATGAAAGAAGTTCTCAAAGCGCAATTCATAACTGTGAACTCACACATTAGGAAAACAGAACAGGAACAAATAAACACCCTAATGTTGCACCTCCAACATCTAGAAAATGAAGAGCAAACCAAGCCCAAAGCCCATAGACGGGGAGAAATCATAAAGATTAGAGCAGAAATTAATTGAATTGAAATGAATAAAACAGTTCAAAAAATTCACGAATGAAAAAACTGGTTCTTTGAAAAATTAAATAAAATTGATAAGCCCCTAGCTGACCTCATCAAAAACAGGAAAGAAAAACTTCAAATACAAACAAGAAGGAAGGAAAAGGGTGTAATTACCACACTTCCAGTGGAAATTCAGAAAATCCTCAGTAGCTCCTTTGACAATCTTTACTTTCAGAGAATAGAAGACACAGATGAAATGGACAGATTCCTAGAAAGGTACAAACTACCAAAACTGACTCAAGAGGCTATAACAACTCTCAATAACACAATAACAAGCAATGAAATACTAAATATAATTTAAAAAACTACCAACAAAGAGAACACAAGGTCTTGATGGATTCACAGCTGAATTCTACAAGATATTTACAGAAGATATAGTCCCTATACTCCTCAAACTCTTCAATGAAATTGAAAAGGAAGCAATCCTCCCAAATTATTCCTAGAGGCAAGTATTATACTGATACAAAACCAGGGAAAGACAACTAAAAAAGAGAATTACAGGCCAATCTCCCTCATGAATATAGATACAAAATTCTCAATAAAATCCTAAGAAATAGAATGCAGCAAATCATCAAGAAGATAATACAGCATGACCAGGTAGGCTTCATCCCAGGAATGCAAAGATGGTTCAATATATGAAAATCTATATATGTAATGCACTATATCAATAGAGCAAAAACTAAAAAACACATGATCATCTCAGTTGATGCAGAAAAGGCTTTTGACAAAGTTCAACACTCATTCATTTTCAAAGTCCTATGGAAAATTGGAATAGATGACCTCTGCTTCAATCTAGTAAAAACCATTTGTGAAAACACAATGGCTAACATAATTTTAAATGGGCAAAAACTGAAATCTTTTACTCTCACATCTGGTACAAGAGAATGATGTCCTCTTTCACCATTCCTATTCAGTATAGCATGGAATCGTTAGCTAGAGCTATTAAAGAAGAGAGAGAAATAAAAGCAATAATAATAGGTAAAGAAAAAGTTAAATTATCATTATTTGCAGATGACATGATACTTTACTTGGAAAATCAAAAACACTCCACCAAGAAGCTCCTAGAATTGATACAGAAATTTAGTAGCATAGCAGGATACAAAGTCAATACCCAAAATCAATAGCGTACTTCTACAGGTAACAGACAGGCTAAGAGCAAAATTAGAGAAACAATACCTTTTACAACAGCACCATGGAAAACAAAATAGCTGGGAATTAATCTAACTAAAGAAGTGAAAGATCTTTTCAAGGAAAATTATAGTACTGTGAAAAAAGAAATCCTAGAGGATTTTTGAAAATGGAAAGATATTCCCTTCTGGATAAGAAGACAAAACATTGTGAAGATGGCCATACTCCCAAAAATGCTGTATATATTTAATGCCTTCCATACCAAACTACCACCAACATACCTCACAGACCTAGACACATCATTCTTAAAATTTATTTGGAACCAGAAAAGACATGGAATAGGAAAGGCAACCTTGGGCAACAAAGAGAAGGCAGGAGGCATCACAATTCCAGACTTGAAATTATACTTCAAGGCTACAGTGATAAAAATCAGCATGGTACTGGAAAAAAAATAGACCTGAGGATCAATGGAATAGATTAGAAGATGTAGAGGCCTCTATGAACACACTCAGTCCCCTTATCTTCTACAAAGAGACCAAACACCCTTACTGGAAGAAAGATAGTCTCTTTAACAAATGGTGCTGGAAATACTGGCTCTCTACTTGCTGAAAACTAAAATTTGACCCAGGTTTATCACCATGCACTAATCTAAAATCAAAATGGATTAATGATATAAACATTAAAACAGAAACAGTACCTCTCCTGGAAGAGAAAGTAGGAGGAACTCTTGAAGACATAGGGGTAGACAAAGAGCTCATGAACAAAGATCAAATCACATGGGTAATACTTGAAAGAATTAACAACTGGGACTTCTACTTATATAGAAGGTTTTGCACATCAAAAGAAATTATGAACAAAGTGAAAAGATAACCCACAAATTTGGAAAAAATCTTGACTAATAAGCACTCAGACAAAGGTTTGCTCTCTACAATTTATAAAGGACTAAAAAACATTAGGGTCCCAACATTTAAAGACCCAGTCCAGAAATGGGCATCCGAGATGAACACATACTTCTCAGAGGATGAAATTGAAGAAGAAAATGAATATATGAAGAAAATATTCCACATCATTAGGCATCCTTGAAGTACAAATGAAAAGAAAACTGAGATACCATCTCACTCCAGAAAGAATGGCTATCATAAAGGAATCAACCAAAAACAAATGTTGGAGAGGCTGTGGGGGAAAAGGAACACTTCACTGCTGGTGGGAACATAGACTCTTGCCACCATGATGGAAATCAGTGTAGAGACTCCTTGAAAGAATAGGACTGGAAATCCCATTCAAAACAGCTATCCCCCTACTGGAAATTTTCCCGGAGGAACTGAAAATGTCATATCATAGTGATATATATGTACCTACTTTTATAGAAGCACAATTTGTGGTAGCCAAACCTTGGAAATGACCAAGGTGCTCATCACCTGAGGAATTAATGAAAAAGACGTGATATTTTTATACAATGGAGTATTATTCAGCTATAAAGAATGATAAGCTCAAAGCCTTTACATTGAAGTGGATGCCACTTGAAGATATACTCATAAGTGAAATCCACCAGACCCACATATGTAAATATCATGTAAATTCCCTCATATAAGAACTCAAAGGAAGAAATAAGAATAGAAAGGCATAACACAATTAAAAGGAAAGTGAGAACTTGAGAATTAGTTAATGAAGAGAGGGCAAGGAGAAAAGCTAGAAAACATTACAGGGGCAAAGCCATACATTTATATGCACTAGATGGGTAAGGCAATGGTTTTGAAAATTTTCAGAATGTTTTTGAAAATAGCAGTTAATTGGTACATTTCTCACCCTGACTCTATATGCTGATATCTATGAGCAAAGCAACTGCACTGAAGAAAGCAATGTGTAATGACAGGGTAATGCTTGGAATGCCTGTTATTGTGGTCTTCTAATTGCATATTGCTTGTCATGACATACCAATTAAGGCCATACTCTCTCTCAAGTAAAGGTTTGTTTGTAAAAAAGAAGGACAATAAATAAAAACATGAGACAAAAAGTCCCAGGACTGTCCTGCTACAAGGCTGTGTATTGTTAGAGTTCTAAATTTCTGTGTAAAAATATGTAAATGCTTACTTTTATTTTTTAAAATATTTTTTATCTTTTCAGTCTTTTTTCTTCATATTCTGAAGGGACTCAAAGTTTAACATATCGGCCGAGTTCCGGGAGCCCCCAGACCCAGTCTTAGCACAGGTCCGGTGAGTGTGCGGAGGGCTTCCTGCTACCCTGCGCCGGCGGGACCAGTCCCAGGCCAGGCGCAGAGTGGGCCGGATCCTCTCCCAGCCCCTTGGGCCGCCCCCCACCACTCCGCAGTGCCTCCCCCACCCCTCCCGCTGAGTAGGATTTTCTGCTGAGTTCCGGGAGCCCCCAGACCCACTCCTAGCCCAGGTCCGGTGAGTGTGTGCGGAGAGCTTCCTCTTCCTCCTACTTCACCTTGCCCCCTCCAGACACAGCTCAGGCCTGGCATACATGCCTGAGGTGTAATCCTGCAACTGCAATCCCTGCAGGGGAGAGTGTAGAGGATAGATCCAACCAGCTAGTCCAGAAGCAGAACATCTCACCACAGGGGCACAACAGGTTCACCCTTA
>NW_004525007.1:141258-147285 GCF_000260255.1 Octodon degus
AGAGAGAGAGAGAGAGAGAGAGAGAGAGTTGTTATGAGGCTGAGCAAGGCTGAAGTCTTTGAAAGAACACAGGAACCATGAAATCATACAAGTCCTGTGGCTCTTACTGGAACCTGGTCAGAAGAATTATTGAAGTAATCTGGGGTCACCAGCCCATCCCTAAAACTTTTCTGAGCTGTCTGTCTTTTTGATGTAGAAAGAGGAAAATGAGTCAGAAGACAGTGAAAACTGGAAGCATGTTTATTGCAAAAGGAAGTGGTATAAAGACACTCTGAAGAGTGAGGGTACCTGAGCTGGGTAACTTCTGAATTTAGAGCAGTGTTTCTATTTGTATGGGGTGGGGATCTAGTTTCCATCCCCTTGAGGATGCACACTTGATTGACTATATGTCAGACTTGTTGCTAGACGTTTGGGTTTTGTGGGCTAATATGGAAACTTGGGTAGGCATACCAACCTGAACAAAGAAGATCTAGGGTAGAAAGTGCTGTCTGCACAAAGGGAGGTGCCAAACTGAAAGTTGTCAGCTTTTTCTTTTTTTGGTAAATAGATTTTATTTTAGATTTCAGGTAACCTAGTGTGCAAACACTAAGAACAATGACTTTAACTGATCAGATTAGGGAAAGTGGTGCAATTGCTGATACCAAGCATATACACACTGTGTATGAAACTGTAACACAAAGCTTTTTCCCAGATGGCTTTTCATATTTTGAGTTCAGAATAGCTTTTAATGGTAGTTCAAAGCCATTTCAAGCAGAAAGTTTTAATTAACCAACATAAAAAATAAATAGCCAGCATGAAAATGGTTATGATTGCTTTGAGTTGTGTTATTTAGAGTATAAGCCTTAAAATGTCCTTTTCACTAAAGTGATTGCACACCAATTTATATAAAGCACTTTATAAATACTATATGAGTCAGAATGATTTCTCCCATGCACTAAAAACCAGGTGCTGTGTGGTTATCAGAGGCCAGAGAGGGAGAACTTTAACTGAGTGCAACTGAGTGGCAGCATTAGGAGCGTTTACAAGTCAGTGCATTCCTCTTCGATTACAGTGTCAGAAACCAGGGAATGATTTAAAAATACAGCAAATTTGTGTTTATATGTCATTTTCCTATTTTAAGTGTTTTTACACTCAGATACATATTTCAGTGATAAAGACTCATATTAGAAGAATGGCCTAACACATTTAGGAAAATATGCTCTCCAGTGAAATTCCATAACTCAATACTCCTAACTATAGCCAAGTGACAGGTATAGTCACCTCCCCCTGGGGATGACCTCCTTGCATAGCACATTCTGTGTTTACTGGGTTTGTTTTTGTAAAACCTGTCAGCTTTTGCTGCTCACAGATACAGAGTAAAAGAGACTGATTACCTCCTGATTTTTTTTTTTGCAGAGCCAGGGATTGAACTCAGGCCCCTGTGCCCCAGGCATACATTTATTAAACTGAGCTATCTCAACAGTGCCTCCTCTTGATTCTTTTTTTAAACATAATTTTATTGAGAAACAAATAACAATGAGATAGTTTCAAAACCAATTAGTAGGACAGGTTCAATAATTAATAAATTGCACATTGTGGTCTTAGTGGTTTTTCCTTGTACAAGATGCAGACATGATACCTGTCCACAAATGCTATTAGAACAAATCTGTCTAGTCATTGAATTAAGAGAATGTAACTGTATATCTATCCTAACAATTTTGAATATACAGATATAAGATGGTTGCTTATTTGAATCCCTTTTTTGTTTAGTTTTGTCAGAGAAGGGTATTCCATTCTCGTTTAAATGTTATACGTGCATCAATTCAGCAAAATACTCCAATATACTGCAGTAGACCATAATAGTAGTGGCCTTTCTGTAAGACTGGCAGTGTCTGAATTTGTTGACTTGAGCCTTTCACAGCTCAGCATATTGATATGGCTTTAAATTTTATACTTCATTTTTATACTTTTATGCTGGATGGTTAAGACCAAGATAAAGCAAGACCTATATAACAAGAAATGTAGCTTTTTTATCTGATAAGGCCAACCAAATCCCCTCAGGATATTTCCTGAAACCTTGTACCTCAGATTGTAGATCCTTTATCAGTGTCAGCCATGTGGATGTGTCACAGTCATTGCTTGATCAATTTGTACTCTGCGAAAGCCTGAGAGAATGTTTTCTTTCCATGTGACTTTCCTTAGGCACACTCTACATCACTGATCACTTTTCTCTGTGGCCTCATAATCTCCTTGATCAGAAAATTTGGGACACAACGGAGATACATGATGTTACAGTATAGGTTCTCCTATGTCTTCAGTCTTCACTGACCTTCAAAGGCTAGGACCAAAATGTTGATTGTCCTTACAGCCCTTCCTTTTCTCTAATTTTTGGCCTGCAAACTTATATTGTTAACCCTCCAGAAGAGAAGCATATTGCTATTATCGTACAATATAGGCAGTTGAGCTTAACCTAACTACCTGTCTGAATATCAAACATCTTAGGCATAACATGGAACAGGCATTATCCATCAAGTATTGATTTCTTAACTTTAAGTCCCTACAGAATATGGAGGAAAAAATTTTAAAAATTAAAAAATACAATAAACAATTACATATTTTTACACAGGAGTTTAGAAATGTGACCATATACACTATTGTAGCAGGACAATCCTATGACATTTTTATTCTTGTTTCTTGTTTTCATTTATTAATCCCCCTTTTTAAACAAACATTTACTTGAGAGACAGTATGGCAGTAATTGATATGTCATGACAAGCAGTACAAATTTAGAAGAACAGAATGACAGGCATTCAAAGCATGACGCTACTATTATACACTGCTATCTTCAGTGGAATTGTTAGTTCACAGATATCAGCATGTATAGTTTAGTGAGGGTGAGAATTCTAACAATTAACTGCTAGTTTTGAAAATCTGTTGAAGACTCTTGGGATCATTGCCTTACTCATGTTGTACATATAAATGTATGGCTTTGCCCCTGTCATATTTCCTAGCTTTTCTCCTTGCTGTCTCTTCTCTAATCCTCAACTTATCATTTTCCTTTTAATTGTGTTTTACCTTTCCATTTTTATTTCTTCTTTTGAGTTCTTATAAAAGTTAGACTACACAATATTTATACATATGTGTCTTCTTTATTTCACTTATGAGTATATCTTCAAGTGCATCCACTTCAATATGAAGGCTTCAAGTTTATCATTCTTTATAGGCGAGTGATACTCCATTGTATAAGAATACCACATCTTTTTCATCCATTTCTCAGGTGATGGGCATCTTGTGTTTCCAAGGTTTGGCTATCACAAATTGTGCTTCTATAAAAATAGGTACACATATATAACTATGATATGACATTTTCAGATCCTCCAGGAATATTGACAGTAGGGGGATAGCTGGTTCAATGGGATTTCCAGTCCTAGTTTTCTAAGGAGTCTTCACACCGATTTCCCTAATGGTTGCACCAATCTACATTTCCACCAGCAGTGGAGAAGGGTTCCTTTTCCCCCACAGCCTCTCCAACATTTGTTGTTGGTTGATATCTTTATGATAGATATTCTTTCTGGGGTGAGACAGTATCTCAGTGTTATTTTCATTTGCACTTCAAGGATGGCTAGTGATGTGGAGCATTTTCTTCACAAATTCATTTGCTTCTTTAATTTCATCCTCTGAGAAGTATGTTTTCTTCTCAGATGCCCATTTCTGGATTGGGTCTTTAAATGTTGGGACCCTAATGTTTTTTAGTTCTTTATAAATTATAGAGAGCAGACTTTTGTCTGAGTGTTTATTAGTCAGGACATTTTCCAAATTTGTGCTTTGTCTTTTCACTTTGTTGGCAATTTCTTTTGATGTGCAAAAACTTCTCAATAAGTGGAGGTCCCAGTTGTTAATTGTTTCAAGCATTAACTGTGTGATTTGATTTTTGTTCATGAACTCTTTGCCTACCCCTATGTCTTCAAGAGTTCCTCCCACTTTCTCTTCCAGAAGATGTAGTGTTTCTGTTTTAATGTTTGGATCTTATTCCATTTTGACTTTAGCTTCATGCATGGTGATAGACCCAGGTTGAATTTTAGTTTTTGGCATGTAGACAACCAGTTTTTCCAGCACCATTTATTAAAGAGGCTGTCTTTCTTCCAGTGTGTTTGGCTCCTTTGTTGAAGATAAGGTGGCTGAGTGTGTTTGAAGGTCTTCTGCACCTTCTAATCTATTCCATTGATCCTCAGGTCTATTTTCTTGCCAGTACCATGATGATTTTGTTACAGGAGTTTGTAGTATAATTTCAAGTCAGGAATTTTGATACCTCCAATCTTATGTTTGTTGCCCAGGATTGCCATTGCTATTCTATGTCTTTTCTGGTTCCAAAAAAATTTTAGGGGGGCCGGAGAGATGGCTCAGTAGGATAAGCGCTTGACTGGCAAATGCAAGGATCTGAGTTCAATCCCCGGTTCCACAAAAAAAAAAAAAAAAAATTAGGAATGATGTGTCTAGGTCTGTGAGGTATGTTGGTGGTAGTTTGATAGGGATTGCATTAAACCTGTACAGCAATTTTCAGAGTATGGCTATCTTCACAAATGTGTGTCTTCCTATCCAGAAGGGAATATCTTTCCTTTTTCTGAAATCCTCTACGATCTCTTTTATCTGAGCACCATAATTTTCCTTGAAAAGATCTTTTATTTCTTTAGTTAGATTAATTCCAAGCTATTTCATTTTCTGCAGTGCTGGTCTCAAAAGTATTGTTTCTCTAATTTTGCTCTCAATGTGTCTGTTATTTGTGTATTGGAATGCTATTGACTTTTGGGTATTGGCTCTGTGTCCTGCTATGCTGCTGAATTTGTGTACCAATCCTAGCAGCTTTTTGGTGGAGTTTTTTTTGGTCTTCCAAGTAGAGTATTATGTCATCTGCAAATAATGATAATTTAACATCTTCTTTACCTGTTCTTATTCCTTTTATTTATCTCTCTTCTCTAATAGCTGTAGGTAATGATTCCATAACTATATTGAATAAGAGTGGTGAAAGAGGACATTCTTGTCTTGTACCAGATGTGAGAGTATAAGATTTCAGTTTTTGTCCATTTAGAATTATGTTAGCCGTTGGGTTGTTGTAGATGTCTTTTATCAGATTGAAGTAGATGCTATCTATTCCACTGTTTTGTAGGACTTTGAACATGAATGTGTGTTGTACTTTGTCAAAACTCTTTTCTGTATCAATTGAGATGATCATGTAGTTTTCACTTCTCACTCTATTGATAATGTGTTATATTTATAGATTTGTGAATATTGAATCATCCTTGCATTCCTGAGATGAATCCCACTTGGTCATGGTGTATGATCTTCTTGATGATTTGCTGTATTCTATTTGCTAGGATTTTATTGAGGATTTTTGCCTCAATGTTCATGAGGGAGATTGGCCTGTAGTTCTCTTTCTTAGTTGTGTCTTTCCATGGTTTTGGTTTCCGTATTATACTTGCTTCCAGGAATGATTTTGGGAGGATTTCTTTCTTTTCAATTTTTTTTGAAGAGTTTGAGGAGTATAGAGACTATATCTTCTGTACATTTCTTGTAGAATTCAGCTTTGAATCCATGAGGACCTGGACGTTTCTTTGCCCGTAAGTTTATGATGATGATGATGATGATGATGATGATGATGATGATGATGATGATGTTTTGTATTTCATTGGCTATTATTGGGTTATTGTTTTTTTTCACTTTTATTTTGTTTTATTGAGAAACAACTATCAATGAGACAGTTTCAAAGCTTATTAATAGCATATTTTAAAAAATTAATGCATTGTACATTGTTATCTTCTTAGCAGTTATCCATAGTATAAAAAGCAGACAGGATATCCTATCCAAACACTATTACTACAGGGCTGGTGAGATGGCTCAGTGGTCTAAAGCACCTATTTAGAACAAACTAAGCTTAGCAAAGCACAGGGACCACGGTTCAATCCCCAGCACCACATGCCAGCCAGCCCCGCCCCCTGGTGGGCTGAGCTGGCCACACACACACACACAAAATACATAAATAAATAAAAAAAA
>NW_004525007.1:147385-148583 GCF_000260255.1 Octodon degus
AAAATACATAAATAAATAAAAAAAAAATTTTAATAAAAAAAACACTGTTACTACAAATCTTCCTTCTCACTGAATTAAGTGAAAGTAGCTGTATATCTATCCCAACAATTCTGTAAATACAAATGCAAAATGGTCCTTCCTTTGTATCCCTTCTTTTATTGTTTAGTCCTGTCACAGATGAGTATTCTACTGACATCTAAATGCTGTAAGTGCTTGCATTCAGCAAAATAATCCAAAACAGTCCAGCAGTCCACAATAGTAGTGGGTTATCTGCAGAAGTTGCTGACTAGACTTTTACAGCTCAGCATATTAATATTGCTGTACTTTATACACCTCGTTTTTGTACTTATCTGCTGGATGGTTAAGACCAAGAGAAAGCAAGACGTATATAACAGGATGCAACTTTTGTATCTGATAAGGTCAGTCAAGTACCCTCAGGATTTATCCTGTAACCCTATACTGCAGTTTGTAGATCCTTTGTCAGTGTCAGCTATGTGAATGAGTCACAGCCATTGCTTGACCAATTTGTTCTCTGTGCAAGTTTGAGAGAAAGTTTTCCCTCCATGTGTCTCTCCTTAGGCACACTATACATCATCAATCTCATTCCTCTGTGGCATCATAATCTCCTTGATCAGAAAATTTGGGACACATCTGACTTACATGATGTTACGGTATAGGTTCTCCTATGTCCTGGTCTTCACTGACTTTGAAAAGCTAGGGCCAAAATGTTGGCTAACCTTGCAGCCCTTCCTTTTCTCCAATTTTTGATCTCTAAACATAGGTTGCTATCTTTCCAGAAGAGAAGTTTATTGTTACCCAGCAGCACATGCAGATTGGTTTACCCTATCATCTGTCTGAATATCAAACATCTTAGGCATAATGTGGAAAGGTATTTTCAATCAATTATTGATGTGTTGAACTTTAAGTCATTACAGAATATGAAGAAACTTTTTAAAATAAGAACAAAGGTATTTAAAATTTTTTTTTTCAAAATTTTATTGATAAACAGCAATGAGACAGTTTCAAATCAAATTGGAAGTACAGTTTCAACAAATAACACCCTGCATATATTCTTCTTAGTGGTTAATTGCTGTACAAGATGTGGACTTGAGATCCTATTTACAAACACCATTAGAACAAATCATTCTATTCATAAAGAGAATGCAACTATATATCTATCCTAACCACTTTGAATACA
>NW_004525007.1:159260-161348 GCF_000260255.1 Octodon degus
ATATCGGCCTCCTCTCCTCCAGTATGGGCCAATCTTCTTCCTCTACTTTCATGTCCCTGTCCTTGATTTTAGATCATTTCTCCCTTTTTAAGGAACAAGCCAAGGGATATGGCGATTCCATTTACCCTAGAAAATTGAGGACTCTGCAAACTCTGAGTGGCCCGCACTATCTAATGGTTCCTAACCCCTGGAGGGCACCTTTAATCTCTCTCTCACCCAGTCCCTCTGGCAGGTCATTTTTGGTCCACTGAATCATCTGGATCAATACACCTACATATAAGTCTGGATTAAC
Organism: Octodon degus; assembly: GCF_000260255.1. Taxonomy (NCBI): domain Eukaryota; kingdom Metazoa; phylum Chordata; class Mammalia; order Rodentia; family Octodontidae; genus Octodon; species Octodon degus. Next base: position 159,553 of record NW_004525007.1, read on the forward strand.
CTCATCCAGGATCCACCCACCTGGATCAAGAAATTTATCAAGGCTCTAATCCACCATCCTATGGCCATCCCCCCTCTTCTTGGTCCCCTTAGCTCCTCCAAAGAAGGACTCAGAGCTGACACCCTCCACCATCCATTGCTGACCCCCTGAAATGACTCAAGGTTTGCTGTTCTGGACACCATTCTCAGACAACTGGCTAATTCCACCTGGTCGCGCTGGCAGTTCCAACTGATAAGAAGTGGCTGTGACTCCCGACCATCACCCTCAGAACCTGCTTGTTCCATCTGCCAGCTGGTACACAGATAAATTCATTATGCAGTTGTTAAAATATCGGTCAGAATGTGTTGGTAAATTTAAGCTAAAACATAAAATTGTTATAAGGTTATGATATTTCTTTAATGATATTTCTTAAATGTGCTGGTATTCCTTGTTCAATTTTAGACAATAGCACTAGAGAGGGTAAGGTTAATAAGATTCCTATTGGATGCAAACCTCTGTGAAATGGGACTTTTAGCCAGCTTGGACTTAAAAAAACCTACATGCCTTGGGTGTGCGTCGCCCCGGCACGGGAGTGGCAGCTGGAGGCTGGCTGCGAGTCTCTCCCGCTGATCGGGTCCCCTTCCCCTCTCCTTGCCCGGGGTCTGCCTGAGGCCTTGCAGCCGCTTCTCTCCTGGGCAGCTGCCGGTGACCCAACGGGGGCCGGCTGCGCTGAGCGCTGGTGGGGTTCGCGGTCGCTGTCCCCTGCTGCCTCGGCCAAGACCGGGGGCAGGCGGATGATCAGGTGAAAAATTATTTTAAGAGTTGGAGCTGAGTCTAATGTGAAATGATGGCAACAGGTGACTTAAAAAGAAGCTTACGGAAACTAGAGCAAGTACTTTGCCTGTTAAATTATCCTAAAGAGGTGGATTATGTTGGTTTGATAAAGGGAGACACAGCAGCCACTCTGCCCATCATCAGCTATTCTCTGACCTCATACTCTCCCTATGTGACAGAGCATCTCATGGAATGCAATGTCGAGCTCACAGCAAAGAATGACCTGCGCTTCACAGATACTGTCTATAAGCTTCTTCCTGATCAATTTGATTATAAACCAATTTTGTCAAGAAAGCAGTTTATGCAACATGGGTTTGCAGAATGGAAAATCGAAATTGTTTGTGATGTTTTGAATTGTGTGATGAAAAAGCACAAGGAATTGTCTGGTGTTGATAAGACTTCTTTACAACTAAGAAAGAAAATCATTTCTCACTCAGAGCCTTCCTCAAGCAATGAGAAAACACCTGTGGAAACTGTCGGCATTGATGTTGCTGGCAGATGTATGACTTCAGGAAAGAAGAAAGCTCTGGTGATCCGCCACCTGTATAAATGAAAGTGATGGTAACCTTGCTGATGAAGAGACCGAAAGCCCAGTCACAGAAGACACTGGAGTATGTGATGTGTCCGACTTACAGGCTTCTGAAATAAAGGTTGCTGAACTACAGGTCCCTACAACCAAAGCTGAGGAGGAAAATGAATATGTGGAGTTTAATGTAGTGAGTGACAACTATGCTGCCAGTAGTGACGTAGATCTGGTGACTCTTGATGGAAAAGTCAAAGAGGAGAGTCTAGCACATGTCCCTCCATCCTCTGGCTATAGTACAGAGTCGACAAATTCAACTCCCAGAGCCTCAACTATTAATTACTGTGGTTTGAACGATGTCTCAGAGGAAACAACAATCCAGAAAATGGAAAGGATGAAAAAAATGTTCGAAGAAACTACAGAGTTATTAAAATGCCCAAGTTACTAATTATAGAATTTT
>NW_004525007.1:161448-171940 GCF_000260255.1 Octodon degus
AAAGGTATTTTTACACTGAAATTTAGAAATCTAGGGGTTTGGAGATATGGCTCAGTGGAATAAGTGCTTCCCTGTCAAGCACAAGGGCCTGAGTTCAATCCCTGGTTCCCCCCCCCCCCCCCCCCAAAGAAAGAAAGAAATTTTGAAATCTAACCATATACAGCATTGTAGCAGGACTATCCTGTGACATTTTTTTCTTTTTCTTGCATTTTTTTTCATTTATTACCCATGTTTTTAAAAAAATTACTTACAAGAGAATATGGTAATAATTGGTATGTCATGACAAGAAGTATGTATTTAGAAGACCAGAATGACAAGCATTCCAAGCAGTATCCTTCTATTACACATTGCTATCTTCAGTGCAGTTGCTTGGTTCACAGGTATCAGCATATATAGTTAGTCAGGGTGAGAATCCTACCAATTAACTGCTAGTTTCAAAACCCTGCTGATGTTTCTCAGGAACATTGCCTTGCCTATCTTGTGCATGCAGATGTATGGCTTTGTTGCTGTCCTGTTTCCCAGATATTCTCATCACCCTCTCCTCATTGTCCAATCCTCAAGTTCTTGCTTTCTTTTTTAGTTGTGTTGTACGTTTCTATTTGTATTTCTTCTTTTGATTTCTTATACTAGGCAGACTACATGATATTTACACATGTTGGACTGGTACATTTCACTTTTGAATACATCTTCAAGTGGCATCCACTTAAATATAATTGGTTCAAGTTTACCACTCTTTATAGCTGAGTAATACTCCATTGTATAAAAATACCACATCTTTTGCAAGCATTCCTCATGTGACCGGCATCTTGGTTGTTTCCAAGATTTGGCTATCACAAATTGTGCTGATGTTAACATAGATACACATATATCACTATGATATGATATTTTCAGTTCCTCTGGGACAATTCTTAGTAGGGGGATAACTGTCTTGAATGGGCTTTCCAGTCCTAGTTTTTTAAGGAGTCTCCACACTGATTTCCATAATGGTTGCACCACTCCACATTCCCACCAGCAGTGGAGAAGTGTTTCTTCCCCTGCCCCCAGCCTCTCCAACATTTGTTGTTGGTTGATTTGTTTATGATAGCCATTCTTCTGGAGTTAGATCGTATCTTAGTGTTGTTCTAATTTGCATATCATGGATGACTAGTGATATGGAGCATTTTTTAATATATTCATTCACTTCTTTAATTTCGTCCTCTGAGAAGTGTGTGTTCATCTCGGATGACCATTTCTGGATTCAGTCTTCAAATTTAGGGACCCTAGTTCTTTATAAATTCTATAGAGCAGACATTTGTCTGAGCACTTACTAGTTAAGATTTTTTTTCCTTATTTGTGGATTGTCTTTTTACTTTGTTGGTAATTTCTTTTTATGTGCAAAAGCTTCTCAATACGGGTTGGTCTCAGTTGTTAATTCTTTCTAGCATTAACCGTGCGATTTGAGTTTTTTTCATGAACTCTTTACCTACCCCTATATCTTCAAGAGTTCCTCCTACTTTCTGTAACAAAGAGATTTAGTGTTTGTGTTTTAATGTTTAGATCTTTAATCCATTTTGATGTTAGCTTAGTGCATGGTGATAGACCTGGGTCAAATTTTAGTTTTTGGCATGTAGAGAGCCAGTTTTTCCAGCATCATTTTTTAAAGAGGCTATCTTTCTTCCAGTAAGCGTGTTTGGCCCCTTTATCAAAGATCAGGTGGCTGAATGTTTTCATAGTGGCCTCAGGTTATTGGGTTATTGAGAGTTGTTATTTTTTCTTGATTCATTTTGGTAGTTTGTACCTTTCTAGGAATCTGTCCATTTCATCTGTGTCTTGTATTCTGTCGGAGTAAAGATTCTCAAAGTAGCTATAGTGGATTTTCTGAATTTCCACTGGATCTGTGGTAGTTACACCCTTTTCATTCCTTATCGTTTGTATCTGAGTTTTTTCTTTCCTCTTTTTGATGAGGTTAGCTAGGAGCTAACCTTTTGATTTATTAATTCTTTGAACTGTTTTCTTCATCTCAATTGAATTAATTTCTGCTCTAATATTTTTGATTTCTCCCCATCTATGGGCTTTGGGTTTGGTTTGCTCTTCCTTTTCTATATGTTGGAGGTGCAACATTAGGTTGTTTATTCATTCCTATTCTGTTTCCCTAATGTGTGAGTTCATAGTTATGAATTTACCTTTGAGAACTGCTTTCATTGCATCCCATACATTCCCATAAGTTTTGGTTGAATTTTCATTGAATTGTGATTTCATTGCACTGTGGTCAGATAATATGCATGGGATAATTTCTGTTTTCTTGCATATACTTAAGCATGACCTATGGACTAGTATGTGGTCTATTTTATAAAATGACCCATGTGCAGCTGAAAAAAATGTGTATTCAGCAGTAGTTGGGTGGAACAATCTGTATTTGTCCACTCAATCCATTTGTTCCAAACTCTGGTTCAGTTCTGCTACTTCTTTGCTTTTTTTTTTTTTTTGTCTGCTTGACCTTTCTTAATGGGATAATGACCTGTTAAGGTCTTCTGTTAAGATTGTGGTATTGGATGTTAGATTTTTCATGTCCATTAAGATTTATCTTATATAGTTGAGTGCTCCAGTGTTTGGTGCATACATATTTATGAGTGTTATCTCTTTCTCTTGAATTTTTACCCTAAACAGTATGTAGTGGCTTTCTTTATTTCATTTGATCATTCTTGGTTTGAAGTTGAGACTCTCTGAGAACAGAATTGCTGCTCCTGCTTTTTTCTGAGGTTCTGGGGCATGTAGTATTGTTTTCCATCCTTTGACTTTCAGCCTATGAATTTTTTTATGAGTTGTGTGTTTCTTGTATACAGAATATTGTTGGATTTTGTTTCCTAATTCACTGTGCCAGTCTATTTCTTTTAATTGGTGAATTGAATCTATTTACATTGATGTTTATAATTGGCATGCATTGCTTTACAATTGAAATGTTATTTATCTATGGATGTTGACTCCTTTTTGTTCTATGTTTAATTATTTGCCATATTAATGGGTTCTTTCTGTTCTTATTCATGGAGTTCTGATCATTTTGGTCCATCTCTAGAACATCTTTTAGTACTCTGTGTAGGCTTGGTTTTGTCCTCATGAAATTGTTTAGTTGTTCTTTGTCATGGAAGTATTTCATTTCTCTATGAAACTTGGAAGAGTGTTTTGCAGGGTACAGTAATCTGGGCTGGAATATATTTTCATAGAGGACGTGAAGTAGTCTGCTCCATGCTCTTCTTGCCTTCTTGGTTTGTGAAGAAGAGTCTGCCATAATTCTGATGGGTTTTCCTTTAAATGTGATCTTTTTCTTTTCTGTAGCAGCTTTCAGTATATTGTTCTTGTGCTAGATTTCTGAGATCTTGAGTATTATATGTCTCAATATTTTTTAAATTGGGTTGAAGTTATTTGGCATTTTGATGCTTCAGTTACCTGAACATCAGATTGTTTCCTCATATTTGGGAAGTTTTCTGCTATTACTTCTGCCTATATTCTTTCTGTGGCATTTGTATTGACTCCTTCTTTTTCATTGATGAGTATTAGTCTCACGTTGTTCATCTTTGCATCATCTTGCAGTTGTTTAATTATTTTTTCCTGCATCCTAGTTTTTTCAAATAGATCTTTTCTTACCTTTTCACTAGCTGTGATAGCATCTTCAAGATCTGAAACTCTATCTTCACTTTCACTCACACGCATTTGCAAGCTTCCTGTAGAGATTTTAAGTTCTTCTGTAGCTCCTTGACTCTGCTTCACATGATCTATTTCTTTCCTGTATTGTTCATTCAAGGAATCCGTTGTTTTTCTAAACTCCTCTATTTTTTTTAATCAGTGTCTTCTTTATAAGCAGTTATTAATTCTTTTACTACAGAGATTATTTCTGATTTGTTTTCCTTTATCTATTTCTGCATTTCATTCTTTACTTCAGATGCTGTTAATTCAGAGATTTATTTTTTTATTTCAGAGGTTATTTCTGATCTGTGTTCCTCAATACCTTTCTGAAGTTTTTTCTTTACTTCAGACTCTATTGATTTTGACATTTCAGCTGTGTGATTCCCAGTTTCTTCTCTGCTAGTGTCCTCTGCACTTGGTCTGGGTGTACTTGGGGTCTGAGATTGCATTTTTCTACTTCTCTTTGTCGTTTTGTATAGCACTGTCCTCTGACCTTTGGTGTAGAGCTTTGGTACATTTATAACCTTAGCACCTACTGATATTTGGGTGGAGATCTACAAAGGTTAATTCATCCAGTTGTGCCTGGCTTGTGTCTGGCTATTGTGCTCAGCTCCTTCCTGGTGCAGCCCTTGGGAGTGAACCTGTTGTGCCCCTCTGGTAAGATGTTCTGCTTCTGGATTAGTTGGGTGGTTCTGGTCCCTAGTCTCTCTGTAGGGACTTCAAATGCAGAGTTTCACCCCAGGCCTATGTGCTAGCCCTGGGCTAGGTCTGGAGGTAACCAGCCAGCACAGGGGAGTGGGGCAGCTCTCCCACACACTTGCAGTGCCTGAGCATGGGCTGGTTCTGTAGGTTTGGAGGGGTCCAGAGATTGTGGCAGAAGGTGGGCCTGAGTTTGATATGGAGAGGTTCTGGGGGTGCAGGGTAGCATGAAAGCTCTCCCACACCCTTGCCAGGCCTGTGCTTAGGCTGGCTCCAGAGGGGTGGAGGGGGTCCCAAGAGCACAGAATTAGGTCTCACTGATGCTTAAAGCATGGAATATATTACAGCAGGAAAAAAATCTTTATGAAATTTAAACTCAGATTAACTAGCAAACAATCTCCTGCGAGTTGTTTTTCACCTTGCTATAACTAGGAATCTTATCTTCCGACATGCAAATTTAGGATTAAATATTGCTTAACACTGTAGAAAGAAAAATTCCATCAATTGTGTAGCTTTCAAAAAGCTGATAAGTTGCATACTTAAGTCTTTTATGTATGTTGGTTCACAAGTGTATATTATATGTACTATCTCTGCGTGTACTTGTATTTGTGTATCATTTAAATGGTACCATGTTAATTTAAAAGTAAGAGCACTTAATGATTAAGAATGCACTAATCCAAATGCTTTTTTGTTCATATGGTAGGGACAGAGTTTTGGGCAGAAAAAAAGGATAAAACAGAATCTCATGAAGCTTTATTTTAAAAATTAATATGAAACTTTTGTAAAAGCAGTTTATGCTTCTGCAAGTAGACTCTACAGTTAGGTGAGTTAGAAAGACAAAGAAAAGATAAAGAAAATAGACTGAGATAGGTATCAGGTAACACAATTACCATAAGAATTTAACAGAAGAGAAAGCTAGAAATCTGAAAGGCCTCATTCATTTGATAGAATGCAAGGGAGGTAAAAGACAGTAACCTAAGGACTTTCATTTAATATGTCACATATGCCCCCCACCTACATACACATATACGCATGTATGTGTTTTCAATTTAACATCAATATAGTATTGCACCACACACACACGTACACATCCTCTTAGTCATTAAATCGAAGCTACCTCCCTATAAGCCCTTCTCCCCTCACTTATTCATCATAAGGAGACAGGAAGAAACAAAACAGATGGGATGAATGTAGACAGACATGCCCAGGTTAGGAGGGAGCATATTAGATGGTGACAGGTGTCCAGCTGGTGGATGGGAAGAGAGGGAACCTAAATGAAAGTAGCCAGGGATAAAACCTTGGTGGCACTGGGCTTTAATGCCCCAGACCCCACTGTAACTGTCTATTCTTTCTTTTCCAGGTTTCTCTTTCCAAATAAAGCATCTTTGTTATATTTTTTTTCCAAAATTTTATTGATAAACAGCAATGAGACAGTTTCAAATCAAATCAGAAGTACAGTTTCAACAAATAACACACTGCATATATACTTCTCAGTGGTTAATTGCTGTACAAGATGCGGCGTCTTTGTTATATTAAACTATCTATTTTCCTTTATCTTTTTCTTTAGTTCTTTATATGTGCCTGGTTTAAGATTGCCAGGAGCTGCATTTTCAATAAAGTCAGGGCATGGCATGACATGGCATGGTGGTCTGTATGTAAGGAATTATGTGAGGCAGAGACCAGCCAAGACTACCAAAGTTGTGTAAAGGCAACATGGTATGGAATTTTGTTCCTCAGTGCAGGCATACCAAGGGTAAAAAGGCTGTCTTCATGACACAGAGAAAAATGGAGTCTTTCTATAGGGTTTGGATAAAGGCAGTTAAGTAGGGAGATCAGGCAAGGGACCTGGGCAAATATTCATTGTCAAAGTTCTTCAGTGTCATAGTGGTCAAAGGCCTTAGGACACTGGATGCAAATGTTTGAGTATCTTCAGACGTCCCTATGCTTGGAAGATTTCACACTCTATCTTATCTCTTTTATGACCTGTGTTTTCCAAGGGCAGCCCCAGCTCTGAACTGGGTCTTCACTGAGAACAATGCCTCTGCTGACAATCAGATTGGGTGCTGGGAAAGTCATGTCTGAGTCTAGTGGACATAGATGTAATAATGTTGTGGAAAACAAGATACCAGAATTTTTTTCAGACAGCTGAGGAACCAAGAGTACACTTTAGAAAGGTGGAGAAAGATTTTATTTGGACAGCCTGGTTCAGAGAAGCTTGTACTTTATAACTTCTGAGCCCCAAAGATGGTGTCACAAAGATCTTTATTAAATTCATAGTGGAAAAATGAGCTCAAAGGCAATAAGTCAAAAAACAACAGATGTATATCTCTAGCCATCTGGCCCACCTTACTCAGGAAAAGAATCAACCTAAACTGAGGAGGTGGGGCAGGTGCCACAAATTAGGGGTAATATGGGAGTGGAAGGAGGAGGAGGAGGAGCCTTTTAGCATATCAAAGTGTAGCTGGGGCTGGAGGGAGCAGGGGTGTGCTCCCTGCGTTCAGCAACTACTGCACTCTGGAAGACACACAATCACCTTCTAAAATACACCAATTTATTTTTCAGTAGAGGAGCCATCAAAAGCGTTACCATGTATTCTGTATGTATTAGCCAGTCAGAATTAAATTTTGGCTGTTTACTTTTGGGACAGTATTTTCATTTGCACAATTTTCTAATAAAGACTGAGAGCATAAAGTGATATAATGGAAGTTTTAATTTCTTAGAATCTGAAGGACTTGAGAATCAGGCTCAGTTGCATATTGAGATAATGTGACACACACTAATATAGCAGTGTCTGGGAATTCTTTTATTTAAAAGTTTAAATTGTTTAGCTTCTCATAAAATGTTATATAGCAACAGTTAATGTGAAGGCTGTTTCTAGTATTAGTAGAAGCAAACTTAGGCAGTATTTTGGTAGACATTGATTAAAAGGGATATAGTATATAGCGGAAATTGTATATGTGTAGCTTTAAAGTCTTTAAATTCTGTAGCTTTTACATCTCTCTGTCCAAAGGGGAAAAAACACAAATAATGCTTTTAATGAGTAGCTGCTAAGGGTCTATGTGTGCCTGCCCATCCCTACAGTGGTCTTTATGTCATAAGTGAACTAGCTTCAGGATTGGTTTGGTCCAGAATGCTCTCAGGACTGCTTTCTAGAGCAAGAGTGTTTTACAGATATCTGAAACTGATACAGGGAGAAAAACTGATCTCAGGTGGGTGACCTCCATATGATACAAGGAACCTCCAAATGACATAGGGAAAAATGATCTCCTGACCTGACCTGGACTAGTTCGTGTTCTCTAAAACCAAAGAATAAATTTTTGATACAAATGGAGGTTATAAGCAGAATATATTTATTCAGGGAAAGAAAGCTCCTGCCTGAGAGAGGGACAGGAGGGGGGCCCGAGCTGGTTGTTCCCCTGAAAGCTGTCTCTTCCAGGGACTTTTATAAAGAAGAAACATGCGGTGAGGCAGGTCTAAGGTGGTGGAGAACATGGGAACTCACTTAGGTGGGCATGAGGTGGGACAAAACTATAGTCAACCAATGAGATTACAAGCACCATTGCTCAGGTAAAATTGATTAACTTCAGGACCAATTGGGGAAGTGAGTCATGTAGCACGTGGGCATGAATGTAGAACAGGTCTTTATCAGGTAGCCATCCAGTAGTAGTTGGATTAATGATTGTTCTGGCTCCCTTAGGGTGATGATCAATCTCAGATGCCAATCATTAAGGAGGTCAGCATTTGTTTGATCTTTGGTCTTTAGGTCTGGCCCACAGTGGGAGCATCTGTCCCTCCCACAGTTGTAAGGTATCTTGTCTTCTGTGTTATCTCCTTGGAAAGCCTGGGCCTGTCTGACTGCCTATTGTATTTCTAGATAACTCGGCTACCTGCAACAAAACCTCTACTTAGTTAATCGACTCAACAGCAGTTGCATTGGATAGCAGACATTCCCTATGGCTTATAGTAGAGATGTTACAGCAGTTAATATTTCTGTTTAGTAAACATTACCTAATAAAAGTGTTTGAGAGCTTCCTTACTAAGTCTGTTACAAATATTTTCCAGCTGTGCTTCTTCCTAATTTCCCGAAAGAGCTGGAACCATGTTTAAATGGGTAATAATTTCCATTACCCTGGAATGATTATTAGTGGTAAGTCAGAGAGGCATAAAATAGGATCAGATAAAAAGAAAATAAAACAGCCCACCCAGGTTAAGAGCTAATCAAACAAATAAGCCATGCTTACAGAAACAAAGTTAAACACAAGAAGAAGGGTGAAAACCATAACAAAAAGGAACATAAGGATCTTTGCTCCCAGGAAGAAGAAATATTAAGTTGATAATTCCTCTCTACCTCCAGACTGACTGGAGATAATATTAGAAAAGCAAGATAACCAATTTATTTATTTTTTATTAATTTTATTGAGAAACAAATAGCAATGAGAGAGTTTCAAAACCAATTAATAGGACAGTTTCAATAATTAATACATTGCATATTGTTGTCTTCTTAGTGTTTATTCATAGTACAAGATGCAGACATGATATCCTGAAAAAAAACACTATTAGTACATCTTTCTTCTCATTTAATTAAGAGAAAGTAGCTGTATATCTATCCTATTTTGTACATACAGCTACAAAATGGTCCTTCATCTGTATCTCCTTTTTTGTTTAGTTTTATCAGAGATGGGTATTCCCTTGCCCTTTAAATATAGGTGCATGAATTCAGCAAAATAATCCAAGATAGTCCAGTAGTCCATAATAGTAGTGGGTTATCCATAGGACTGGCAATGTCAGAAGTTGTTGACTTGAGCCTTTTACAGCTCAGCATATTAATATGGTTTTACTTTTTATACTTTTCTGCTGAATGGTTAAGACCAAGATAAAGCAAAACCTATTGTTGCAACCTGACCAAAGTGCCGCCATCCTGTTCTGTATATGCTGTCTTAGTAAACCATGTCAGCTACTGTAAAATGTGACTTTTTGTTTCTTAAGCCCACTCCCTTCAGGGCGTGTTATACCCTGACGTTAGTAACTCCATCTTGACTCTCTGATTCACCCTTGCCTTAGTTAATTACAATGACTCCATCTTGGTCCTCTGATTCACCCTTGCCCTGGTTCTGAAAATGTCTTTTTTTTTTTTTTTTTTTTCAGCATTTTAAAAAATAATTTTATTGGTACACTATAGATAGATAGATAGATAGATAGATAGATAGATAGATAGATAGATACTACATTCATTATAGGGAATTTGTACCTCTGTATAAGGTACCTTGATTCTTTTCTCCCTATTCCCATCCTTTCAACCTTCTTCCCTCCTTATTTACAAAAGCTTTGTTTCTACATTTTCTTTTAATTCTCTCCATTGTTCCTTTCCCCTTCTCCTTCCCTTGTTCCCCTTCCCATTGAGACATTTTCTTCCTACTTTCCAGTATCTGTCATCCATTTAAGAAGTCTTTCTTTTTTGTCTTTTTTTAATTTATTTTTTTATTTTTTAAAGGGTGCATTTACTATGCTTTTTTTTGGTGGGGGGGGGTGGCTGGCAGAACCAGGGATTGAACTCAGACCCTTGCCTTTATCAGAGAAGTGCTTATTCTACTGAGCCATCTCTCCGGCCCCGCTGTCTTTTTTCAGACAGACTCTTGCTGTGTAGTGCAGGCTGGCCTTCAGCTCACTTGTGCAGCCCAGTGCATTGTTCATAGCCCTCAGACAATCTTGGTACTGGCAGAAAAGGAAGAATATTTGATCATAACAATGTCAATTTGGCTAAAATAGTACAATCAGTAATAACAATAACATCAAGAACACTCTAGGGAAATGACAAACTTTGGTAACTATTAATTTGCCACCTTTATCCATAGGAACAAGATTTTTAGTTATATAACAAAATCTAAAAATGATCAGAAAATTATATACAGTAAATATCCTCTCAGAGATCCTATGTACTAGTTTATGGAGCATTTTCATAACTAATTTATTATTTTAAAACAATGGTAATAATAGGCCTTATCATGGTAGAAATAGCTATCCTTTTTTTTTCTACAGTTTTATTGATAAACATATAGCAATGAGACAGTTTCAAATCAAATCGGAAGTACAGTTTCAACAAATAATACACTGCATATATTATTCTTAGTGGTTA
>NW_004525007.1:179920-181276 GCF_000260255.1 Octodon degus
ATATTCTAGTGTGTATTCTTAAAGGTCTAAAAAACTCAGACCAAACCTTCAGTTATTAAATTTCAGCTGTTTACCAGGAAAAAGATAACCACCCCTCTGATTTCTTAAAATGTTTAATGAAAAGCTGTTAAAGCATATTTCTTGAGATGCTAATTCAGTAGGGGGACAGAGCAGCTCCAGATATTACAAAAGAGCTATAAATGATAGCATTTTCTCCAGACAACTCACTTGATACTTTATAGGACACTAAGGAGAAAATGTTCTATAATCAGAACTGGGGGAAAAAAAAAACAAGGAGAAAAAGCAGAGATCAAAAATGGCTGCCTTTGTTGCGGCCTCAAAACAGACCCTAAGTTTGATTCTCTGGGCTCCAAGAAGAGCTCAACGATGATGAGGTTCATCTGCTACTGCTGTCAGAAGAAAGGCCACTGTAAGAGGGACTGCCTTAAGAGGCCCACAAGCCATACCCTGACTGCTAAGGCAGCCACTAGACATGAGATTGCACTCTGAGGCAGAGGCCCCAGAGCTCAGACTCAGCTTCCCAGATGGTCCAGCAGGACTGAAGGGTGCTGGGCCTGATTCCTCCCTCTGGCCAGACTGCTACCTCTACCTATCGTCTCCATGGAGGAGCCCTGAGTAATCATGACTAAAGGAAAAAGCTAGCCTATTGCTGGACATTGGCACAGGTCTCTTTGTCTTCTCCAACCCTGACCTTCATTCCAGTCATCGTCATCGTGTTTTAAGCTGTAATTGAGATATGTTGTTCACATATAGATAACATCCTGTCAATGTAAAAAGTTCTAGAGACACTGGCTACACAGTGTCAAACAGCTTTGGGCCTATAGGTAGAGCCAGGCCTTGACTTTAGAACATAAAACTCAGAGCCAGTGTTAAAAAGATAAATCCTTCTATAGTGCCTCTTGATTACAGTAGGGGCTATATCCAAAACTGAATGAGACATTGGTTTAATCTAACTGAACACTGTGTATTTCATGATAAGTATGTTTAGTTAGCCTGGTTGATTTCTGATGTAAATCAGGTATTTCATGCTGATAGTAAGCACAAGTGTAACTAGGCAAATATGCCAAACTGTACTTAAATTACTTAAAAAGATTGACAGTAAAAATAAGGTATTAATCTGGTTTTCAATATGTTCTTGAAATTTAGAGATAATTATAAGTATAGCTAGAGAGATTTATAACAAACTGTCAGACTCCATGAATAAAGGGTTCTAAGAGCTACTAAGTTATGATTGCTAGGTCTCAAAAAGGTTTTTTATTTTTTTTTCTTTTCAAAGTTTTATTGATAAACATATAGCAATGAGACAGTTTCAAATCAAATCGAAAGTACAGTTTC
>NW_004525007.1:213684-228603 GCF_000260255.1 Octodon degus
TTATGGGCTACTGGACTCTTTTAGAATATTTTGCTGAGTTTACACACCTATAATATTCAATAACGGAACTTAGAAAAAATGGGGTATACCGATGAATGTGCATTTTGTATCTGTGTATTCAAAGTGGTTAAGATAGGTATATAGTTGCATTCTCTTAATGAATAGAATGATTTATTCTAATGTTGTTTGTAAATAGGATCTCAAGTCCGTATCTTGTACAGCAATTATCCACTAAGAAGAATATATGCAGTTCGTTATTTGTTGAAACTGTCCTTCCGATTTGATTTGAAACTGTCTCATTGCTGTTTATTAATAAAATTTTGGGAAAGAAAAGAAAATTTGTTCTGTCCTAGAAGATATTAAAACCCAAGTAATCATGCAGGAAAAATCTTTTAACAAATATGCTAGATTACAATTCCTTTTGCTGGTATCCACCAGATTTTGTCTATAGAAGAACGTATTAAAGCCTAATATAACTGTCCACCTGATAGAGCCCAGGTAATCTGAGCCTTCTCTGGGTTTCCTACCTCATTAGGAGGAAAGCTATATTCATGTTCCTTGGGTAAGACAACCTACAGGAACCAAGAAGTTGTACCTTATTCAGTGACCCCAGATATCTGACACAAGCTGCAGAAGTTAGAAGGTTTTGCAGGAATGAATTTGTCTGAGTTGAGGTGTTTCATAGTAGAAAGGACACAGAACAGAATTACAGTTGGATAATAAGAGTATTGATACAAGTAGCCTACAGAAAAGAAGGCCAGTCCCAGACAGAGAGAAGGGACATTTCAAGCAAAAAATGTCCACAACTGCTAGAGAAGGAAAAAAAAGTGTTTATGATGGAGTCAGAGGAAGTTTCAGATTGAGATGGCCATGTGTCTTCCCTCTCAGTCTGAGGGAACCCATGTTAACTGCCAATATATAAAAAGAAAGCCTGTTAAACTTTTAATAGATGCTTATGCAGACTTGTCAGTAGTTACCCAGCCGGTGGCCCTATTGCAAACTAAAAAAATACTGTGTTCTCCCTATGCCCAGTAATTCATGTTCCCCAGTAACAATAGGAAAGACCAGTTTGTTTGAGACAGTACCCAGTGGACATAAAAAATAAAGAGATTAAACCTCACATTTAAAAGATCTCTGTTAATAGACCTACAAAATGTTCTGACTAGTGTTTTTATAATTACAAATGTCAAAAGGTTATTACATTCCAGATCTGGTAAGTGATTACTGTATCCTGTTGATGTTGTTATTTGTTTGTTTCTTTGGCTCTGCCTCCTGCAGATTTAAAGCCATTCTGCCTACCCAGGATAAAAATTGCCTGGTGTCTATTGAGGGCCTTTAGGTAAAACCTCTAGAGTGTGTCTCTGACTGCCAATCAACAACTGTGACCCATTCCAGCGTGAAGTAGCCAGAGTGGTCATAACCCATACACCCTCATGGAAGTCCAGGTTACTTCTTCAGAGGAAAAATGTTGCAGGCAGCCAGGTTAGATAAAAATATTGTAGACAGTCAGATAGGGCTGGGCCCTCAAGGAGACAGAATTAAAAGACAAGGTGACCACAGTTTGAGGGAGGCGGATGCTGCCCACTATGGGCCAGATCTCAAGACAAAAGAGAAAACTCCCTGGCTGATATTACAGCCCAGTGGGGATACAGGAGATATTGCCTATTCTAGAGTTCTAAAAACCCACCTATTCACACTCTGTTGTTAACTAGTGTTCCTTGCTGTTGGAATAGATTGACAATGGTGACCCATGTCAAAATAATTTAATATAACATCGCCTACAAGTTTCTGACGAGTCAATGATTTGACTCGGTCACAAAAACCAGTGGGGAATGTTGTAACCTGACCAAAGCACTGCCATCCTGTTCTGTATATGCCATCTTAGTAAACCATGTCAGCTACTGTAAAATGCGACTTTTTGTTTCTTAAGCTCACTCCCTTCAGGGCGTGTTATACCCTGACGTTAGTAACTCCATCTTGACCCTCTGATTCACCCTTGCCCTAGCTAATTACAATGACTCCATCTTGGTCCGATGATTCACCCTTGCCCTGGTTCTGAGAATGTCTTAAGGTGAAGAAAAACAGGTGTTCCTGGCAACCAATCAGCCACATTGTCCTTATAAGGTCAGCATGACCACATACCTAGATTACACACCCTGTTCTGTACTCCACATAGTCCAAAAGGGGCAACTTCTCTGTGTCCAGCTTCCTCCAGGTGGGCTACAACCAATCCTGTAAAAGGTCATATGCTCCCTTAACCACATTAACATCTGCTATTGGCTTTTGTGATCGGCTTGCTTGGATGGGTGATTTTGCGGGTTTTGGGTTTAAAATACTATGCCTCCCCTTACTTGGGACTCCTTTCTGTCTCTTGGACTCTGAGGGTGCTGCTGGGTACCAGCTAAAATAAAGCACTACCATCTTTTTGGACATTTTGCCTCATTGTCTCCTTCTTGGGTTACAACACCTATATAATAAGAAATATAACTTTTGTATCTGACAAGGTCAGTCAAATCCAACAAGGTCAGTCAAGATAACCAATTTATTTTAGAACTCTTTTACACTTATCACCTTTAAAACAAGCCCCCATTCTCTGCCTATTTATATAAGGCCAAGACAATAAAAGCATGTTGAACTTTTCCTCCTGTCAGTGGGTATCCACCAAGTTTTTTTTTATTATTTCTAAAAAACACCATCCTAAAATTTCTCCTTTTGTCCTCAAATTTATTCTTCAATTTTGGGCAACAAGGAACTTGGATTAAATAAAATTAACTCCTCTATTAGAGGTCCTACTGAGATGACACTGAACAATTTTAAATCTAGCAAATAAAGATTGATAGGAGGCAATGATATAGATGAAAAATGATTCTGGTGTATGCCCTCCAAACGTTATAAGAGGAAAAATGAAACTTCTGACCTAAAAGGTACCTGGGACAAGTTTGTGTTCTCTAAAATTGAAGAATGAGTTTTAGGAACAAATGGATGTTATAAGCAGAATATATTTATTGGGGAAAAGAAAGCTCATGTGTGAGAGAGAGACAGGAGGAGGGCCCCAGGCAAGTGGTCCCAGGAAGCTGTCTCTTTCAAGGACTTTTATAGAGGAAAACCATGTGGTGAAGCGGGCCTAAGGTGGTCTAAGAACATGGGAAATTGAACTCATTTAGATGGGCATGAGGTAGGACAAAACTATGGTCAACTAATGAGATTACAAGTACCATTGCTCAGGTAAAATTGATTAAAATTGGGGTCAAATGGGGAAGCAAGTCATGTACAGAACAAGGTCTCTTCCAGTTGGAGTTGGGTGACTCTTTAGAAGTCTTTTAAGGTGATTGATACCTATTTCGAATATCAATTCCTGATCCCCATCCTTAGGGAAGTATGTGGCTGTATTTGTTTCCTCTTTTGTCTTGAAGTCTGGTTCATAGGGAGTGTCTGTCTCTTCCAAGTTGCAATCACCTTGTCTTTCATATTGTCTCTTTGAGGACCTGTCCCTGTCTGACTGCCTATTTCTATCTAATACTTCTATCTAATTTAGCTGCCTACAACAGTAAGATATCAGAGAGTATTTATTTTTCCCCCTTTAACCCTGATCAAATATAGAATATAGATTAGGTCTATACTCTGTTTTCCCTTCTGCATAGCCCTATGTCTCTTCCCTGTGGATAAAGTTCTGTGCCTTCCATAGAAAGCTACTGTTAGAGTGAGCATTTTTCTCATCCATTCTTCACTGCTGTTTCCCCAAGAAATAATGTAATTGGGCATGGGAGCTCATCCTAGGTGAATCTGTCTCCCCTGAAGATCTCTTCTCTGTGGTTGCCAGATTCTAGGGCTCTTGAGTGTCCAGATTTTTCTTTCCTTCCAAGATGGTAATTTCCCCTTCCTGTGACCATTCAATGTGTGGCTCATGGCAGTCCCCCTCCAGTTGTCTTTCTAGCTTATCCTGTCTGATGTGATTATTCAGATGGTGACTCCAGCGTGAAACTGGTCTTCACTTTCATGTGTCAGAGAACAACTCTGTTTGGAGGGTGGTCCAAAGAAGGCACTCACCTAGGACAGGAGGTTCATCACCCTAAAAGACTCTTTGTGCATGTATTAAAAAATCTTCATAGGACTGTTATAGCCTATGTAACCATCTCCATTTTTGTAACTAGAACAGCTATTTTGTTATACAACTCTATATGTTTCTGTTATAACCTATGTGATTGACTCCATTTTGTAACCAGAATAGCCATTGTATTAAACACCTCTGTACATTTCCACTGTAACTTTATTAACGAGGATTGTTTGGTATAAGCTGACAACTTAAACTCCATGTTGGTGGCTCAAGCCATCCATCAAACCTCTGAACACAGTTTGTTAATGTTCAAACTATTCCTTTGTTCTAAACCACAGTGTGTTAAAGGTTAAGATCTGAACTATTTCTTACCTGAGAGCACTCCACACAATATGTCCTGTGATCAACACTGAACCATAAATTGTAATTATTTGCTTCTGAAAATTGTAACCGCATGTTAAAAAAATGTAACCTGTTTCCTGAAAGTGGACGCTGACCCCTGTGCTGCATTCCCTTACACTCAAGTCACAAGACCTGCCCTTTGTGGTTTTCAGCCTTAAAAACCCTTGTCTCTCCCCTCCTGAGCATACACTTAGGCACTTTGTGCCAGGTGTTACCACTGGGTACCAGCTAAAATAAAGCGCTCTTTTCTTTTTGGTCCTGTCTCCCAGTTGTCTCATTTTTGGGTTACAACAAGGACTCACATTAAGTCTCATATTTACAATTCCTGATGACTTAACCATAGGCTACAGGCTTAAAAAATGGCCTACATTTAATCATATTCTCAAAAAATGCATAAGAAAGTTCTTAGTCTCAATTGTTGTCTCTTTGCCCTTAGGCTAGTGAGGCACTGTCCACTTTCTTCTCTCCTCTTCCTTCTGGAACACCAGTTGGACAGGATAGACTGACTTATTTTTTAAGGTGAAGGCATTCCTGGATCATTACATTAATAAAACAGAAAGAAGTTTTTCAGAGATCCATGCAGGTTGATAAAAGCTTTAGGCAGAATGGAGATTAAGGAAAATGAGGAACTTCCTCTATCTTGCAAAAAAACATTTGGAGCAGTTCAGCAGGCTGAAAAATGCTAGCTGAGGGCTAGAAATCTCACTATCACCTTAGTATGAGCCAAAGGAGTGTGAGGAAAGGGGGTATGTGGATACTGGTAATAGCAGACATTCTGGCCCTGGCCAGTTCCTTGAATGATTCTAGTGGTTGTTGTTGGAGAGATCTGAGCTGGTAGTGCCCAATGCTAGTAGGTGAAACAGACAGGCAAAAGGGATGACACACTCTGCTTTTTTTTAGAATGTGAAAACTTTTTTTTTTTTTTTTCCGGAACCAGGGATTGAACTCAGGCCCTTGTGCTTGCCAGGCAAGCGCTTATTCTACTGAGCTATCCCTCTGGCCCTAGAATGTGAAAACTTGATGTGGAATTTGACTTTCCTTCACTTCCTTGGGATGTATACTAAATCACTGGATCTCCATTTACTCTCAAGCTTTAATGAAGCATTGCCTAGTCTTTTTCTACATCCACATGTGGCCTGAACACCCCCAATGAAATGGAAGAAGTGGCTTCAAAAAAAACCCTATTAATTACAAAAGTGTACTTTTATCAGTCCTTCCTTCTGGAGGAAATAATTACATAAGAAACACCTGGGGCTATGAAATGAGCAGTTTACCTTAGTGATGCTAATACAAAGGCTTTTGAAGGAACTGCATTGGGCGAGTGGCTATTCCAAAGGTTAAGAGAAGCTATCTTAAGCTATCCAGGACCATTTTAGAAACAAAGTCTTTGCTTTCAAGGACATAAAGGTTTCTCTCTCTCTCTCTCTCTCTCTCTCTCTCTCTCTCTCTCTCTCTCTCTCTTTCTCTCAGAGATCTCTATTATAATTTTTTTTAAATTTTATTTTATTGAGAAACAAATAGCAATGAGACAGTTTCAAAACTGATTAATAGGACAGTTTGAATAATTAATACATTGTGCATTATTATCTTCTTAGTGGTTATCCATAGTACAAGATGCAGACAGGATATCCTGTCCAAACACTATTAGTACAAACCTTTCTTCTCATTGAATTAAGAGAAAGTAGCTGTATATCTATCCTAACTATTCTGCATATACAGATACAGAATGGTTGTTCTTTTGTATCCCTTTTCTTGTTTAGTCCTGTTCAAGATGGGTTCCATTGGCATCTAAATACTATAGATGCATTAATTCAGCAAAAAATCCAACACAGTCCAGCAGTCCACAATAGTAGTGGGTTTTCCATAGAAATTATTGACTTGAGCTTTTCACCCCTCAGCATATTAATCTGGCTTTACTTTATATACCTCATTTTGATTCTTTTCTACTGGATGGTTAAGATCAACATGAACCAAGACCTATATAACAAGAACTGTAACTTTTGTATTTGATAAGGTCAGTCAATCACCCTCAGGATTTATCCTGTACCCCTATACTGCAGTTTGTAGATCCTTTGTCAGTGTCAGCCATGTAGATGAGTCATGTCCATTGCTTGACCAATTTGCTCTCTGTGAAAGCCTGAGGGAAAGTTTTCCCTCCATGTGACTCTCCTTAGGCACACTCTACACTAACAATCTTGTTGCTCTATAGCACCATAATCTCCTTGATCAGAAAATTTGGGACACAACTGGGTTACATGATATTACAGTATAGGTTCTCCTATGTCCTGAGTTGTCACTGACCTTGAAAACCTAGGGCCAAAATGTTGGCTATTCTTGCTGTCCTTCTATTTCTCTAATTTTTGGTCTGCAAACTTAGGTTTTTAACCCTCCAGAAGAGAAGCTTATTATTACCCTACAATATGTGCAGTTGGGTTTAACATTACTATCTGTCTGAATATCAAACATCTTAGGCATAACATGGAACAGATATTTTCCATCAAGTATTGAGATGTTAAACTTTAAGTCACTAAAGAATATGGAGATAAAAATTTAAAAAATGAAAAACATTTAAAGAATATGAATAAACAATTACAAATTTTTACACAGAAATATAGAAATCTAACCATGCACAGCATTGTAGCAGGACAATGCTGTGACTTTTTTTTGCTTGTCTTTTTTTCCCTTTAATACCCATTTTCTTTAAAAAAACAAAAACACAAACAAAACTTTACTTGAGAGACAGTATGGTAACAATTGGTATGTCATGAAAAAAAGTACATATGTAGAAGGCCTGAATGACAGGCATTCCAAATGTGACCCTTCTATTAAACATTGCTATCTTCAAGGCAGTTGCTTGGTTCAGAGGTATCAGCATGTATAGATGGTCAGGGTGGAAATCTTCCCAATTAACTGCTAGTTTCAAAAACCTGTTGATGGTTCCCAGGATCATTGCCTTACCCATCTTGTGCATATATATATGGCTTTGCCCCTGTCATGTTTCCCAGATTTTCTCCTTGCCGTCTTGTTGTCCAATCCTCAAGTTCTTGATTTCCTTTTAATTGTATTATACATTTGTATTCATATTTCTTCTTTTGAGTTCTTATGCTAGGGAGACTATATGATATTTACACATGTGGGTCTGGTTTATTTCACTTATATGTTCAAATGGCATGCACTTATATATAAATGCTTCTAGTTTGTCATTCTTTATAGCTGAGTAATACTCCATTGTAAAAAAATTTCACATCTTTTTCAACCATTCCTCATGGGACAGGCATCTTGGTTGTTTCCAAGATTTGGGTATCACAAATTGTGCTGATATTAACATAGGTACACAAATATCACTGTAATATGATGTTTTCAGTTCCTCTGGGACAATTCCCAGTAGGGGGATAGCTAGCTTGAATGAGATTTCCAGTCCTAGGTTTTTAAGGAGTCTCCACACTGATTTCAATAATGGTTGCAACAGTCTACGTTCCCACCAGCAGTGGAGAAGAGTTCCTTTTTCCCCACAGCCTCTCCAACATTTATTGTTGGTTGATTTCTTTATGATAGCCATTTTTTCTGGGGTGAGATGGTATCTCAGTGTTGTTTTAATTTGCATTTCACAGATGACTAGTGATGTGGAGCATTTTTCTAAACATATTCATTTGATTCTTTAATTTCGTCCTCTGAGAAGTGTGTGTTCATCACCGATGCCCATTTCTTGATTGGGTCTTTAAATTTTGGGACCCTGTGGGAAGCCATTAACTGATATCCATTTCATAATAGTGTCAGCCATTTTCTTAAGTTTTGATTCCCCTGCTGAGTTAAGTTTCTTGTCCTTCCTGCCTTGCCCATTCTCTGTGATATGCCCCAGGGGTGGGACCTTCCTCCATTGCCTAGATACCTGCTGACCCCAAGAGCCGAGACTTCCTCATTCCTACACTCCCTATATATACTCAGCACCTCCCCTGAATAAACGAGACTTGATCAGAATCCTGTCTTGTCTCCATTCTTTGTGTCTCCTGCCCCTTCTTATCCCCACTCCCACTCTAGGGTCCTCGTTGACTAACCCGCGGGTTGGGACAGGACTCAATGTTTTTTAGTTCTTTATCAATTTTAGAGAGCAGAGCTTTGTCTGACTGCTTATCAGTCAATATTTTTTTGGAATTTGTTTGCTGTCTGTTCACTTTGTTGGTAATTTCTTTGATGTGCAAAAACTTCTCAATAAGACAAGGTCCCAAATCTTAATTCTTTCAAGTATTACCCGTGCAATTTGATCTTTGTTCATGAACTCTTCACCTACCTTTATGTCTTCAAGGGTTCCTCCTACTTTCTCTTCCAGGAGATTTACTGTTTTTGTTTTAATGTTTAGATCTTTATTCCATTTTGACTTTAGCTTAGTGCATGGTGATAGATCTGGGTCAAAGTTTAGTTTTCAGCATGTAGACAGCCAGTTTTTCCAGCACCATTTGTTAAAGAGGCTATCTTTCTTCCAGTAAGTGTGTTTGGCCCCTTTGTCGAAGATCAGGTGGCTGAGTGTGTTTGTAGAGGCCTGTGCATCTTCTAATCTATTCCATTGATCCTCAGGTCTACTTTGTTGCCAATACCATGTTGACTTTATCACAGTAGCTTTGTAGTATAATTTCAAGTCAGGAATTGTAATGCCTCCTGCCTTGTCTTGTTGCCCAGGATAGCCTTGGCTATTCTAGGTCTTTCCTGGTTCCAAATAAATTTTAGGAATGATTTCTCTAGCTCTGTGAGGTATGTTGGTGGTAGTACTAAATCTGTACAATAATTTTGATAGTATGACCATCTTCACGATATTGATTCTTTCTATCCAGGAGCATGGAATATCTTTCCATTTTCTGAAATTCTCTATGATATTTTTTTTAGAGTACTGTAATTTTCCATGAAAAGTTCTTTAACTTCTTCAGTTAGATGAATTCCAATTATTTCATTTTCTGCAGTGCTGTTGTCAAAGGTATTGTTTCTCTAATTTCCCTCTCAGTGTGCTTGTTATCTGTGTAGAGGAATGTTATTGACTTTTGGGTATTGACTTTGTATCCTGCTATGCTACTGAATTTGTGTATCAATTCTAGTTCCTTCTTCATGGAGTTTTTTTGGGTCTTCCATGTAAAGTGTTATGTCATCTGCACATAATGATAATTTAACATCTTCTTTACCTATTCTTATTCTTTTTATTTCCCTCTCTTCTCTAATGTTTGTAGGTAATGATTCCAGAAGTATATTGAATAGGAGGGGTGAGAGAGGACATCCTTGTCTTGTACCAGATCTGAGAGTAAAAGATTTCAGTTTTTCCAGATTTAGAATTATGTTAGCCATTGGGTTTTCATAGATGACTTTCATCAGATTGAAGTAGAGACCTTCTATCCCAATGTTCTGTAGGACTTTGAATATCAATGAGTGTTGGAGTTTGTCAAAAGCCTTTTCTGCATCAGTTGAGATGATTATGTGGTTTTCAGATTTTGCTGTATTGATATAGTGTACTACATATATAGAGTTTCTAATATTGAACCTTTCTTGCATCCTTGGGTAAATCCTACCTGGTCTATGTGTATGATCTTCTTGATGATTTGCTGTATTGTATTTGTTAGGATTTCATTGAGGATTTTTGCATCTATGTTCATGAGGGAGATTGGCCTGTAGTTCTCTTTTTTAGTTGCATCTCTCCCTGGTTTTGGTATCAATATAATACTTGCCTCCGGGAATGATTTTTGGAGAGCTATTTCATTTGTAATTTCATTGAAGAGCTTGAGGAGTGCAGAGATTATACCTTCTATAAATGTCTTGTCAAATTCAGCTGTGAATGAATGAGGACCTGGACTTTTCTTTGTTGCCAAGCTTTTTATTGAATTTCATATTTCATTGGCTGTTATTGGGTTATTGAGAGTTGTTATATCTTGTCGATTCAGTTGTGGTAGTTTGTACCTTTCTAGGAATCTGTCCATTTCGTCTGTTTCTTCTATTCTGTGAGAGTAAAGATTCTCAAAGTAGGTTTTATTTTCTGAATTTCCACTGGGTCTATGGTGATTACACCCTTTCTGTTCCTTATTGTTTGTATTTGAATTTTTTCTTTCCTCTTTTTGATGAGATTAGCTAGGAGCTTATCGATTTTATTTAGTCTTTCAGAGAACCAGCTTTTTGATTCATTATTTTAACTGTTTTTCTTCATCTGAATTGAATTATTTTCTGCCCTAATCTTTATGATTCTTTCCTGTCAGGCTCTGGGTTTCGTTTTCTCTTCCTTTTCTATATGTTGGAAGTGCAACATTAGGGTGTTTTTTTCGTTCTTATTCTGTTTTCCTAATGTGTGAGTTCACAGTTATGAATTTCCCTTTATCCCAAAAATTCTGATAAGTTTTGGTTGAATTTTCATTGAATTATAGATATTGTTGAATTTGTTGTTTACTTTCATCTGTGCCCCATTGATTGCTGAGGAGGGTGTTGTTTAATGTCAATGCATTTATGGCATTTTCTGTTTTCTTGTGTCGTTTATTTCCAATTTCATTGCACTGTGGTCAGATAATATGCATGGGATAATTTCTGTTTTCTTGCATATACTTAAGCATGACCTATGGAGTAGTATGTGGCCTATTCTAGAAAATGACCCATGTGCAGCTGAAAAAAATGTATGTTCAGCTGTCGTTTGTTGGTACATTCTGTATATATCCACTAAATCCATTTGTTCCAAACTATGGTTCAGTTTTGCTACTTCTTTGTTAATTTTTTGTCTGCTTGACCTATCTTTTTGGGTTAGGGTGTTAAAGTCTCCTGTTAAGATTGTGGTATTGGATATTAGATTTTTCATGTTCATTAAGATTTGTCTTATATAGTTTTCTTTTGAATGTGATCTGCTTCTTTTCTCTAGGTGCTTCTGCATGTGTTGCATAGATATTCATGAGTGTTACCTTGTCCTCTTGAATTTTTCCCCTAACCAGTATATAGTGGCCTTCTTTATTTCGTTTGTTGGTTTGAAGTTGAGGCTCTCTGAAAACAGGATTGGTATCCCTGCTTTTTTCTGATGTGCTGGGGCATGTGGTATTGTTTTCCATGCTTTGACTTTCAGCCTATGAATTTCTTTATGAGTTAAGTGTGTATCTTGTATACAGCATTTTTTTGGATTTTGTTTCCTAATCCACTGTGCCAGTTTATTTCTTTTAATTGCTGAATTGAGTCTGTTTACATTGATGGTTATAAGTGAGATGTGTTGACTTACAATTGACATGTTAGTTATCTGCTATTGTTTACTCTTTTTGTCTTGTGTTTAATTGTTTGCCCTATTTATTGGGTTCCTTCTGTTCCCATTTGTGGAGTTCTCATTTTGGTCCCTCTCTAGAACAACTTTCAAGAGCCTGTGTAGTGTTGGCCTTGTCATCATGAAATTCTTTAGTTGTTCTTTGTCATGAAAGTATTTTATTTCTCTATGAAACTTGAAAGAGTGTGTTGCAGGGTATAGTAATCTGGACTTGAATTTGTTTTCATAGAGGACTTGAAGTACTCTGTTCCATGCTCTTCTCGCCTTCATGGTTTCTGAAGAGAATTCTGTCATAATTCTGATTGGTTTTCTTTTGAATGTGATCTGCTTCTTTTCTCTAGTGGCTTTCAGTATATTGTTCTTGTGCTGTATTTCCTGGATTTTGAGTATTATATGTCTCAATGTGTTTTTAATTGGGTTGAAGTTATTTGGCATTCTGTATGCTTCAGTTACCTGAATGTCAGATTGTTTCCTCATATATGAGAAGTTTTCTGCTATTATTTCTGCCCATATTTTTTTTTTTGGTTTTTATTGTGCCCATATTTTTTAAATGTCATTTGTATTGACTCCTTTCTCACTGATGCCTATTAGTCTCACATTGTTCATCTTTGCATTGTCTTGCAGGTGATGAATTATTTTTTCTGCATACTAGTTGTTTTTAAGAGATCATTTCTTACCTTTTCACTGCTGCACCAGCATCTTCAAGATCTGAAACTCTGTCTTCACTTTCACTCAAACTGTTTTGTGTCATTGTGATTGACATTTTCAGTTCCTCTATATCTGTTTGACTCTGCTTCATGCAATCTGTTTCTTTCCCGTATTGCTCATTCAAGAAATCTGTCATTTTTCTAATCTTCTCTATTTTTCAATGTCTTCTTTGTAAGAAGTTATTAATGTCTTCTTTGGAAGCAGTTATTAATTCTTTTATTGAAGAGGTTTTTTTTCAGATTGGGTTTCCTCCATATCCTTCTGTATTTGATTCTTTGCTTCAGATTTTATAATTCAGGGATTTCTTTTTTCATTTCAGGAATTAATTCTGCTCTGAGTTCCTCTATAACTTTCTTCTGTTGTTTACTTCCGACACTGTCAATTCATTCCTTTCAGCTGAGCTAGTGTCTTCTGCACTTGTTATGGGTGGGCTCAAGGCCTGAGATTGCATTTTGCTCCTTGTCTTTATCATTTCATATAGCACTGACCTCTGACCTTTGGTGTAGAGCTTTGGTGCAGTTATAACCTTAGCACCTACTGAAATTCAGGAAGAGATCTATTAAGCTTGAGTTTATCCAGTTATGCCTGGACTGGGTCTAGCTGTTGTGTTCTGCTCCTTCCTGCTTTAGCCCTTGAAAGTGAACCTTTTGTGCCCCTCTGGCACAAGAGTGAACCTGTGATGTCCCTCTGTTGTGTCCCTGGCCCAGGGAGCACAGGAGAGTGCAGAAGCTCTTCCACACACTAGCCAGCATTCAATTTTGCTGTGTCTGGTGGTTCCTGAGAGCATTGCAGAAGTTCTCATTCACATGGCAGGCTTGGGGCTGGGTGCTCCAGAGGGGTGTAGGGGTCCCAAGGGTGCTGCAGAGGGTCTCACTCCTGCAGCGTGCCTGGGTTTTGGTCTGCAGAGGTCCCACAGGCAAAGGGATGCCCTCTGTTATAATTCACCTTATATATGCCATCATTTCCCCTAGGGAATGTTCTAACTAGTCTATGTATCATTACAAACTAATATTATAAAAGGGCTATTGTACGTCAACCTGGCCAAAATGAACTTTGATGTAAAAGTAATTATATGTTCTATATTTAAGAACAGATATTTTCTTGCTAATGTGTTTTGTGACTGTTTAATGTACTGAAAATTGCTTCATTAAAGATTTTTAAGAGCTCATATCAATTTTATTTTTGTCTTTATTTTTGTCCTTATGGAGTTCTGTCTGTTTTGAGACTTTCTACAGAAAATGAATTATATAGATTTTGAGAGCCAACATTACTTAAATCATTTCTGGATAAGGGCTGATCAGCTTGAGGCTTACTCTATGATATGAAAATAAAAGCCTTAAAATTTGGTAACATAAAAGTTAAGTATTATTTGGTTTAATATATATGTGTTAATTTTCAGGTATATATTGTCCTGCAAAAGCTCTATTTAGGTTGGCCTATAGATATTCATGACATTAGCCCAAATTCTTATTGTACACACGACCTGACAGGAGGCTAATTTAAATTGTTTGGTAAGAGTAAAATGTCTTTCAAGTTAATGACATGTTTCCACCCAAGTTGTTAGAGAATTAAAGTAATATTTTAATATTGGCTTTATAAATATAATGTCTATTGTATCTATGTATAAGACCTTAAGAGGCTTTTCTTTTGTTAAAGATAATCTATATAGATTAACAGTGTTAACTGCTGTGATTGAGTCTCATGAGTCCTCTAAAGTAATTGTTAGGATAAGTAAGTGGGAACTTCTTGGGCTGAAGAGGTGCCAGACAAAACTCTCTGTGGCTGAAAAACAATCACTCTTACAGTTTTCTCCACAGATGTGTGACTCTCTGTGCTTTCTTTTCTTTCTTTTTTTTTTCAGAGTCTTCCTGTGGCACACCCCAACAAATGTTCCTAAATTATTATGATATATAGTTAAGTTGAATATAATGAAGAGACTAAAAGGTTTTTGTCTAAAGAAATTAAGTTTTCTTAAGGTATTGAGATGCTCCTGGTTGAACTCATAAGACTAGAATAAAATCAAAGGTTCTATATTTTACTAAGATAATTTCACTTATACTATATTGCTAGGCTTTTGGTTACTTAAAGATTATTTAACTGTGGGTTTATAAAATGTTTTTATTTTATTTATTTATTCTTTGTATTTTAGGTCAGTGTCTACAGGGTCTACAGGGTCTCACTGTGTAGATTGGACTTGTAGTGAGCTTCTTGTTTACAGCCTCCCAAATGCTGGAATTATAAGTATGTGCCACTACACCCAGTCTCAATTGCTGACTCAGCGTGCCCGGGATGGAACTCCTGGCCCCTGTGTCTGCCTAAGCAGATGCTTTAATCTGCTGAGCTATTTGGCCAGCCCTGTAAAATGTTTTTAATAATCAGTTTATAATTGGTTAAATAACTATTGCCTTTATGGGGGAATTTGTTTCAGTTCTCACCCAATTCAGTTTGCTACCATAAATGTGAAAAGAGTTAAGTTCATAAACAAAGATTTTAT